>NC_135584.1:14180000-14480000 GCF_965152235.1 Eretmochelys imbricata
ACCAAAAACCCAGCTGTCACTCACACTGACAAGTTAGCAGGGATAGAGTTCTGTGTGAGAGAGTATCCACCATCACCTGTACACAATGTGAATTCAGGATTACAGTTATTTGAGTTATTTCCTCAAACAATTTAGCTGTTTTAATAGCAAGAAAAAAATTTAAAAAGTGTTACATATCTACCGGCAACATTCAGTGGCTTCTGTCCATCTGTTGTAGTAGCCAGGCAAGGTACTAATACCACACCATCTGAGGACTCTAGTCTATGACCTTAATTACAAAAACAAGAAAGAAAAATATTATTTAAGGCATTCTATAAAATACAAATGACTCCTGTGGAACTGTTGTACTGTCTGTCTCTCTCTGCCACCCTGGTCTGATTTTAGGTATTAGGCAGGCTTCTTCACACGCAAACTGTGTGTGTAGTTCGATGGTGTT
Source organism: Eretmochelys imbricata (assembly GCF_965152235.1). Classification (NCBI taxonomy): domain Eukaryota; kingdom Metazoa; phylum Chordata; order Testudines; family Cheloniidae; genus Eretmochelys; species Eretmochelys imbricata. Next base: position 14,180,437 of record NC_135584.1, read on the forward strand.
CTTATTTAAAATGGCTACACTTCTACTTGCACAATAGAGGCCTTTTTTTCCAGAGCTCACTGAAGTCAATGGGACGCTTTCCATTGACTTCAAAGGAGCTAGGATCAGGCCTGAAATGATTCCATCTTTTGGACACTTGTCCCCTCGTGCACAGACCTATTTTCTTATCACTCATTACACACACTCTCCCTCTGATTGAAGTCACACTTTAACTATAAATACAGTAACTACTCTGTCCTCTTTAAACCCAGGCCACAGGCTAGAGTATATAGAACAGTACAGTATTTTTCTGACAAGCGATAGCTAATCATTTAATACAACGGGCAACAATACCACTCAAAACAATTGGAAAAGATACCATGAAAAACATACTGCTTCCCTTTTAGACCCTTTTTTGCACTCTGAGCACACCATTCTAATGCAGTGATAAGAAGGCTGTGTGAGTCATCTGTCCAATCTGCTATGACATTGTGGTGAGTTAACACTGACATATGAATCGCATTAAATAATTAACCTCAGCTGAAAACTCCAACATGCACCTTATGACCCCATAGCTGGAACTCCTAGAAAACAAGTTTTAACAGCAATAAACTTTTTTTCTCTTTTTTTTTTTTTTTTGAAGGCAGCTTATCATAGAATGAGACTTGTTAAAAGAGTAATTTTCTGGTGCACAAACCAAATCTTTACTAAAACAACAACGATATAAGAAGGTTCAGCTTGTGATCTTGTGTGCATTGATGTCGTTCTAGTGAAGTGAATGGAGTAGCACCACTTTACACCAGGTCAGGATCTGGCTCTATATCTGCAGTAAAAATTTACAGCCCAGATTCTCTAGTGCATGATGATTACTTTGTGCTGCTTGGCTGGTGCAAGGGGATCATAGGGTTTGTTTAACTGGCAAGGTGAGACTAGCGAACTCTGGCTTCTATTCCCTAACTCCTCTGTTTTATGTTAAACAGTTAATAATAATGCACGTGCTAGAACTAGAAGCTGACATGAAGCTGCCTTAACACTAAAAAAAAAATAAATTATGTAATAAGGTGACTATTTCTCCATAGTCTGAAGACAACTAAATAACAAAAATGCCACTTTGAGTTAAATATTTCTATTTGTATCACATTCTACTATCTCTGTCTCTCTCCCCATCCCCTATATACACACACACATGGTTTTGCAGCTTAGCACAGTTGTATCTAGTTGAAACCAACTGAGGGGACAGAAAACTCTTTCCCAAGAGGGCTGAGGAGATCCCTGGACTGGTCTGAAAACAAATTCAGCAGCCAGCTACAGAGAGTAGAAAGGCAGAGTATCCCATTTCCAATTACAACAAAATACCCAGAAACCAAAAAAATAAGGCCCTTTACTTACTGCATGCTGCTACAGGTGAGAAAAGGCACAAATATTTTTGTAGTAGGGCAGAGGCTTGCTTGGTATCTGGTAATAGTGGCAGGACAGGAATATTATGAGAAGAGTTGTATAACATTTATCCTGAGACTCAAACCCTTGCCTGCTTCTAGGATTCATTACAAACCTTAATTAAGGCCAGGTTAGATGAGTTTCAGGTAAGTGTAGGCCAGAGTGTCAAGTGTACATAGGCCAAGCTTCAAGGTAACATACATAAACCAATTTTCCAGATGCCCTGGATTGCATTCCTAATAATCCTGGGGCTGAGTTTCAGGCAACCAAGGGCAAAGTCTGAAGTTAGCCTGTAGCTGACTGATAGCTTCGGGTGAAAAACTCTGCAAAACTATGGTTTTGGACTGATTCCAGGAAAAACTCAGTACTTTTGGCTGAATTTCACTTGAGGTTTTGAGTTCTTTCTAATCTGAATTACATAAACTAACGCTCCAAAAAAATTACACAAAGGTCAACATAGTGAACTGCAAATGAAACTAAACATGTTTTTGATGGCTCTATTCAAAAGCCTTTCCTGTAGAGTCAGAAGCATGGGCCAAACATAGGTGGAAACTCCATTTGCACAGAATAAAGTCAGTTTACTCCACTTTTCACAGTTTAACAGCGTTATAGTTACTAGAACTGAGTGAATAGTAAACAAAAAACAAAACAAAACCCCACAGATTCAAAAGTGACAGAATATCATTTTCTCAGGATATTATGCTATACCTTTGATGGAAATACTATGGAAGCAAAGGTAGAATATTAATGTGTTCCTTTGCCTGTCAATATATAGAATGTTCTTACAGCTCAGTTATCAAGGGCGCAGTCTGAATTCTCAGAACAACCAAAACATGGGAACATAAGAATTGCGTACTGGGTCAGACCTGTGGTTCATCGAGTCCAGTGTCCTGTTTCCAATGATGGTCAGTAACAGATTCTTCAGAGCAAGGTTCAAGAAACCTTGCACTAGGCAGATGTGAGATAATGTGTTCCTCACATTATCTCCTCCTAATCCTTACCTGAAAATTGTTTTAAACCTCGAAGCATGAGGTTTAATATCCATTCCAAAATTGGTTAACGAGAATATCCAGAGTTATAATAGTTGGTTATCCAAAAAGATGTCCAATGTTTATTGGAATATTGCTAAATTATTGGCTCAATGGAATCGTGGTTCAGACTATGTTTGTGTGATGGGTGCCATCTTGGCCGACTGGGCTTTGAACCAGGGAGCCTCCAGAACTAAAAGCACAGTATGAGATAAAACAACTTAGCTGGGGCCCTAACAGACTGATAACATCAGTGGATTGGGCACCCCGTGGCCAGTGGGTTACACTTGCTTTAGGGTATGTCTACCCTGCAATCTAAGGTGTGATTGCAGTTCAGGTGGACATATGTGCACTATCTGTATCCATGTTAGCATGGCTAAAAATAGCACTGTAGATGCAGCAGTGTGGCCTTTGGTGTGCGCTGTACAAATCTGTTGGGGACCCTGGGTAGGTACTAGTATTGCTAGCTTGTGCTGAAATCTGCAGCCCCCTATCTACTCCTCTATTTTTAGCGGCCAGCATGGGCATGTCTACCTAAGCTGCAATCACCTTGGATTGCGATGAAGACATATACTTTGTCAAAACTTAGAACAGGGCTCTTCTTCGTGTCTGTGCCACAAAGCTCAGTTTCCTTAACAATATTACTACTTTGGACTTGCTATGCTTTCCCATAAACAAAGGGCAAATATTTTCAGTCCAAAATACTTTGTTTGTTTGTTTGTTTGTGCATTAAGGAAAACAACAAAATAAAGGGGGGAGTAGTCTGAGTGAGATCATGGTACGTGCATCTGCTTTGTAAACACGCCACTTCAGCCCTGCCTCAGAAAATAGCAGCTGCCCTGCAGATTGGCAGACTCCTCACAAATTTAATGGTGTAGTGCTGAGAAAACAAACTGATAGCAACATACACCTAAAGCACAACTCTTAACTTCTTTAATCCAAGAGCTCAAAGCACTTCACAAACATTAGCGATGAAGCCTCACACATTACTATAGCCAGTTACCTATGGAGGCTAGGAGCAGAAAGTATAATAATTGTCTTGGCCAGAGTCATACACTGAGTCAGTGCTAGAGGAAGGAATAATACCATGAAATCTAGATTCCTAGTTCTGTTCCTCTCACCACTAGACACACCCATCTCCTTAAAATCATTGTTAAAGGGAGTCGGGCATAACTTGCTCTTTTGAAGAATACACTGCTTTTCAACAGCTCCTCCATGCCCTCTGACTTGCCTTCATCTTTATGTTTACAAAAACAAATATAGGAAGTGTCATACTGTAGTTAAGAACTGCAGTTAGCCCAGAGGGACTCCTCCTGCGTCTGTATCTATGATACTTAGTTAAAGTTAAGAGAAAGCTTTCTCCTTCCATCCATCTGATCCATTTATTTTGCAGCTAATGAGGCACACAGTTTCCCAGTTCCATTTGCAGAATCCTCATAAGCGACAGTTAATAAAGGGGCTGCCAGATTAAAGGCCTCTGTTGATTTATTAGTACATTTACTGTAAGTACAAACCGATGCAAGAGATATGGGAAACTGTTATTGCAAAAATGCTACTTCTGGCAGAACAGCCTTTGTAGTAATATACAGGGTGTCCCTTCCTCCCTCAAAATGTTTGTTTAGCATCTGTGTTGTAGGGCCTGGATCCAGCCACAAGTATGAGCAGAATCCACCAAGATTATATGTGTATACACACGGAGTGTAGGTGTCATAGGATTCTGTCCAAACAGCACTCTGTCCTGAGCTTGTGTGCCTGAGGCTCGGGGGAGAGAGTGGGAGGTATGCACACACAATCATTAACCTAGTTTGGGATGAAATTTTCAAAAATGGAGAGTACCTTGCCTGAATGCATGTGTAAAGATTGTCTCTATTCATAGATGGGGAAACTGAGATGCTGAGTGTTGCCCAAGGTCTGGCAGAGTTGTGAAAAGAATCCAGGGTTCTTGACAGTCTCCCATTCCAATACCCTATTCACTAGATCTGAGGCCATGCCCACTGCCTGAGGGCATGTTGTGCATATTCTAGATCCAGGGATATATCTGACTTTCCAAAGAAGTAGAGAGGGACCTGAGCTCCCAAATTCAGACACATATCAGGCGGTTTGAATTCTGAACCCCAAAAGTTCAGGGGTGTTCTGGATCAGTGGATTAAATACAGCCCATTATACAGATCGGGGCAGCACTGAAATTCAAATCTGAATCTGAGTTCAGACACCAGCCTTCCCAAGTGTCAAGGTGTTCAAATCCAGAATTTTAGTTCAGGCCTGTCTCTACAACACTATTTTTGGTTCAGAAATTCTTACTAGGCCACCAGTGCACATAAGATTAATGATTCAGCACTGCCATCTACTGACTAGTTGCATGGTGACAATAATTCTGAACGCTCTCATGGTTCACACAAGGTATGACACACAACAATAATCTGCTTGCCAGAATCTCCTTTGCCTCCCCATCTCCCTTCTCTTGCAGTCATATTAAAGAAGAGCATTTCCATTAGGGGTGTTCAGTCCCCATTTTCACTTCTTAAGTGGTAAGGCTTAAAAGTCTTGTTTAACTGACTCATTTCTTTCAGGGTCTCATTCATTTGGAACTTACTTAAAATACTACAAAGGTGCAGCCTGGCAAGACCCAGATATAATTTTTGATTATAGGCCTTCCAAATAAAACCTGTAGAGTTAGCTAACCTTTGTCTACAGGCCCAACAATGGCTTTACTTCTTGAAAACTAATTTGTGTATTTTCACCATTTAATAACAAAAGTGCTCCTCAAATCTCTTTTTAAAATGCTGTTTATTATTTGTAATGAACTAGTACCTAACTAGACAGGACCCATTGTGCTATTCACTGTACAAACAGAACTAAAACACTGTCTTTGCTCCAAAGAGTTTACAATGTAAGTATAAAACAAAAGACAGGTGGATGTGACAGACAAGGGAGCACAAAGAAACAATGTGACCACAGACGTTCTGTCAATATAAAAAATGACACACCTAGGTGTGACAGGATACGTTAGTGTGGTTGGCAGAGAGAAAGATAACATTTGCATCGTTGCTGGCCCTAAATGGAGGCATTGCTAGTGTACAGAGTATTTAGTGAAATGGAGTTGGTCCAGCTTAACTGAGCTACCTAATACCTTAATGAGGTAGGTGTTCTTGGGAGTTTGGTAGCTAATGTCTTCTTTTCTAGAAGCTAGAATCTTCCTAGCAGTAGAGAATGTATTTTGTCTTGCCTATTTGTTCAGGCAGTGGTTTTCAACCTTTTTTCATTTGTGGACCCCTAACATTTTTCGATGGAGGTGCAGACCCCTTTGGAAATCTTAGAAAGTCTGCAGACCACCCAGGAGTCTGTGGGTCACAGGTTGAAAACCACTGTGTTAGCGTAAACTTTGGGTGAAGTGATGGAAGCCCCATTACTGGGACAGTTAAGTCTAGAATGGGTAAATCAGGTAGCATTACTACCAGAGGTCCCCATAGCAATGATGATCCACTGTGCTGGGTGCTGTAGACACACATGAAAAGAGGCATTTCCTGCCCCAAAGAGCTTATAACAGGACTCTGAGTGTATCAAACAATAGGAGGGAAGATGTGAATAGCGGTAATAAGATTAAACCACACCATGTTATAATACTTAGGTGTGATTCACTTCTTTACTGAGGTAGAGAAGTTAGATGGCATTTTCAAGGCCACACAGGAAGTCGGTGGCAGAGGTAGGCTAGAATTCAAACTCCTCATTTCCAACGTTGGTCCCAACCCAACACACATTTATGCATGGGAGTAGTCTCATTGACTTCAATCGGAATACTCTCTAATGTTAAAACACAGGCATAAGTTTTGGACCTTTGGGGCCATTGTCCTCAGTTTTCCTCCAGACCATGCACCGAAATGTGTCTGGTATTTTAGAATGTCCATCACTAATCTTGTATTGAAGTTTGCTGGAGTACCACTATATCACTGAGGCCATCCCATAAACTAGGGGTAAAATCCTGGTTCCGTTGAAACCCTCGGATTTTACCCGAGCTGTGAATTTTTGGGGTGAGAAGTTTAATCTAATAATGGGGGTACAAAATGTGCCTAATTACATTCAGAAAATGGTAATTGAGAAAACTTACCTTCCACTTAGCAAGTAGTTATAAAGATACAAAGAAACTTTTTTCCTTTTGAAAATGCTAGTAAACAGTATTATTATTTCTAAGCAGTTAAATCTTTGCCTATCCTCAATTTGCTGATACAAGCATTTAAGCTCAGATTGATATACATACTCACGAGTGGGTAGAGGGATGTGTTCTCCTAAGCATAAACTTGCTGATTCATTAGCTTTTTCTGAAATAAATGGTGTTTGCTGGCCCAGGTATTCAAGCCACTTCCTATTATTGAGAGTGTCTATTGCCAAGGAGCCTGGATTTGTGTGGATTGCATTACAAAATTTAAAACCCTGTTTCATGCTTGTAACCGTTAAGTGACTGTAATAATGCATCTCATTTTCAGCCCAATGCAGTCAATGTGTGTCTAGAAGGAAGCAGCTGTGACTATATTACAAAAGTATTTTGCTATAATTTGGGGTCTGTCAGTGCTTCAGTTACACCTAATTTAATTGCTGGGGTTTAAATTCACTCAGTACTAAAATATTTGGGGCCATCTACAGAACGCTCTCAATCCAAGCCATGATTGAGGTCAGCTGTATAATGTCCTTTTCTACCTCCAGGCTGTGTGTCTATAATGCACTCAGTTTGGGGGCATTCCTGAAGACAGAGTGCACCTAAGAAGGTTAATGTGAGCCCATAACTCCCATGTTCTCTGCTCTTTACCCAATCCACATTTGCTTCTATGTGCTATTCAAGGTGTTGATTACCAAGCTGGTTTGGGATCCAAGTTTACTGACATCACCTCTCCTTGGCTCTGGCTAAGCAGTCACAATCAGCTAGACTGCTTTTGCTGTATGTATCCAGAGTTGAGCTCCTGGGGAAATATACAGCATTGGGATGCATATCAGTGTTGGGGCTGAGCTTCAGGGTCTGGGAGTTATACAGCAACAAGCAAAGCTCTGGGATAGGAGAGAATTTGCTCTTAAACTCTCAGTTAGATTTTTAAAGGTATTTAGCGTGCTTTTGAAAATCCCACTCGATGTTTATCTGCATCTTTAGGTGCCTACATAGCTTTAAAAACCTGGCCCTCATTTCCTCTGTAGTAGATAACAGTGCTCCTTTCTCCCACCTTTCTCTATTTATATTGTTCTTGGCAGTCAGTCTCTTACTGTATGCATGTACAGTGCCTTGCACAAGGGGGGGAGTACTGAACAATTTCTGAAGGTGCCACTGTCATACAAATGGCTTTGTTGAAATGGGAAAACTCACTCTCCAGCATCCATGTCTTCAGTGGAGGGCGGTGTTGCAGGAGGCCCATGTTACAGTATGGGCAGCATGTTATTGGGGTAGATGGTGAGGGGAAAAAATGACTGGGGCCCAGATCCTCAAAGATAGTTTGGTGTTGCTCTGCTCAGTGTTGTCTGCCTCCTAGTGGAATCCTCAGCCCTAAGCTAGATCCCCAGGCTCCCCATAGAGTGCATGGGGAAACTAGGTGCATAAGAAAGAGATCCTTAGATGGCAGCAACCTGAGTGGGAAACCACCTAAGCTAGCCAGGAGTGAAAAGCTGAGGAGAAGGGCTTAGGTGCCTAAGAAGCTGACTGACAGGCTAGATATAGGCACCCCCCTTTAACTGAGGCTCCTTTAGCTGCAGCTCCCCCCCGAAATAGTCACCTAAATCTAGGTTAGCTGTTCAGGTGCCCATTCCCGAAAGTATTGTGGCCATAGTGGCTCACACCAACCACCCGAATATGTGCCCTGTGGGTTGGGAGGGTTTGTACTTAGATGGCTACCTGAGCTGCCACCCACGTTGCCACGGCTACACTGCTACTTTGAGGGCGCGAGCTCAAGCAGACCTAGTGCATGTCTGTCTACCTGTGCTGGCAGGCACTGGCCTAGCTGCTACATACGCATACCCTCTCTCCACGCTCAATACTCTCTCACCCTTGCTATGTTTCTCTGTGTCCTGGGCTATCTTTTGTGCAGGTGCTGTGGCCTGCATCCAGCCCTCCCGCAGTGGGGTCTGACAAGTATCCGGTAAACATGCCCACTGGATCATGCTCAGCTGGTAGGGGAGCTTTCCCCCATCTAGGTTGAGAATTTCACTAGAGAGCCTCCCACACTTTGGTGTGAGCTAGAGCTCTGAGTTGCTTGTTAGCTGAGGGTGGTGTCAAGGCTTAGGTGGCTGTGCACATACCTATAAGCAGAAATGTGGGCACTTAAGGGACTTGGGTGCCTACCAGTTTACATGGCACCTGAGTGCTAGTTCTGAAAATGTTAGTGGTGCCTAAATGGTGGACATAAGGGCCCAGAGAGACAGCTAGGCACCTAAATACCTTTGGGGATTTAGGCTTGAATCTCTGAGGCATATCACTAGCCCTTAGGTGGGGCTTGATCAAAATTTCTCTTTACTTCAGCTCTGACTCATGGGTGTACCCAGTTGGTTTTGTGGGAGTGGACAGGTAGATTTGCTGTCTGTGGAGTCAATAAAGAAAAGGCTTTTCAGGTGAGAAGTTACCACCCTTAATGCTATCTATCCTGCTAGGAAATGTGATTGGAGGCTCTTCCTGTGCTAGTTTAGGTATAAGGATCCAGGATATAATAGTAGAGGGTGGTAGGTGGGCTCTAAGGAGCCTCTTGGGTTGTGAAGCTTTCTTACCTTCAGGGTTGCTGTTTCAACACAATCACCACAAGAAACAGGCCCAAGCATATGAAATCCAACAAGGTAATGCTGTTTCACTCAGGCTTCAATATCATACATGAAAAGATTCAGCTTCAAAGCACAACACTTGATTCATCACCTCAGTGCAAAAAGTCATTTCACTGAATTTCATTTAAAAGCTAAATTTGTAGGCCAGGAGACTTTGTTTTTGTTTCTGCTAGCTTTGCGAAGTTTAACTGTCAGTTTAGGTCACAAATGAAAATTAGCTTGGTAGCTTTTTTCATCTCTGCCCCTACTGGAAATTGGCTCACATTGCGAAATTACCAGTGCACCATTTAGCACAGCTCAGCATACTTAGGGCACAGCAGAAATGATGCACTGGTAGGTTAGAGCTAAACTGTAGGTGTCAGAGCTGTATGTGTGAAGTCTGTGGCAATACTGTCTCTACTGGCAGGTAGAGGTAACAGTAGCCAGTGCTATTACCTCAGAGCCTTAAATACTAAACTCATTCATAAAATGTATATTAAGAAGCAATTGTATCCCCTACAAAAATGACATTTATGTCAAATATTGGTGAATTTCTAGTGAGCTATAGCCATCAGGCATGCCCTTTTGCTCATTAATTGCAATATAATCTTGGATTAATGTGATGTGAGTATATTATGGTTCCTTTTTATGTCACTTTTGTACATTGGCAAGTTTTTTTTCCCCCTTTTAACTGATTTTTTTTTAAATTAGAAAATGTCAGAGGGGGAAAAAAGCTAAATACAAATATATCTATGATGCATTTAAAACTGCAAAAGCATAGAGTAAGCCCAGTCAGCTCCATATATCCTGGATTTTATACAGTACTTGTGTCATGTCCCTTGAGATGTGAAAGCAACCATTTTTGGAATTGGGAAGACTTTAGCAGAAAACTTTCTCGTCCCAGCTGTAACTCCTCCCAACTCAGTATTTATGATTATATCTAAATGTTGGGCCAAATTCTCAGCTGGAACAATTCAGCATAGTTCATTGACTTCAAAGGGGTGTAGAAATAGACAAAACAAAATCCTAACAATAGTAGCAAAATTACCTTTGTGCTTATAAAGCACTTTGTATCCATTAACTGAAAAAATATTCAAGTAATTAGTAATAAAGCTTTCATCTGGCCAGTGCACTACAGCTACCGTTGTCTTTTTTGCGTATACTGTCTTGTATTTTTCATTATCTTTAACTTACTACACCAATATTTGAAGGGAAAAATGGTTCCAGCAGCCTTGGCCTTCAGTGACTTAGTTCTCCACGCTAGTAGAAGAGAGACCCATACATTCAATAACTATAGTATCATTTGACTGTATTAGCTCACTCTGCAAAGTATTCTGTGATATTTTGTGCACACTGCTTTCTTGGAGATTTTCAAAGACTTTTGTAAGCATGAACCATTCATCACTAGATCTCTCAGAGGCAGGTAAGTATTATCCCTTTGTGTAATTTTACAGAAGGGGAAACAGATTAACTTGCTGAAAGCCATGCAAGGAGTTGGTAGAAAAGCCCAGTTTAGAAGTCAGAACCTTGATGCCGGTAGTCTTGTGGTGCCTGTATGCACAGAACTCTCTTAGGTGTGATGTGCTTGTAGGGAGAAGACGCAAGTTGAGGATTTGAGAAAGTAATGCTGCTCCAGTGACACCATACTCCTATATTCGTGTGCATCCCATACTGTACTTGCACACCCTAAACTTCACAGACCTGGTCTTTTCTCAGTGTTTCTTTAGCTTGCGTGCCTATGATCCATGCACAGCAACACAGTCATGATCTTTATAATTACCCTCTTGTTAATATTGCTGCTGAATTGCTCAGTAGGAACTATTTGCCAAAAAGCTAGTTTCTCAGCAAAGTGCAGATTGATATACTGCAGCCTAGACATGAGTAAGCCATTTTTTCGGAAATTGGGTCTTTCATGTGTCATTCTGAGGGGGATGATGGAAGATATCAAAGAGAAGGCTGTAGTCATGAAGCTTCAAAAGCACTAACAGCTGGTGAAAATAATTATTTGGGCTTTGGAGAAGCTGTATTAATGAAGTGAAATATTTAACATAGTACTGTTATCGTCAGTGCATATTTGGTGGGAACATAAAATGCTCATACAGGAGAATGATTGTGGTTACAAATGCCTGTTCCACCCACTAAGCAACTGTACATACAATAACTCCTTGTTTTGGTTCTGACACGGTAACCTTTCATCTGTTCTGGAAGCTCCCACATGAAGAAATAGCCGGTTTATATTTTGTAACGCTCTTTTAAAGACAGAAAAAACCTTTTTCTGCTGAAGAGGAAGAGGAAAACAACCTTTCCCACAAAATTTCCCATTTTACAGCATAGACTATGAATTATGATTGAAATTGTAACATCACACTCCAAACCATCTGTTAAAGAACATTAGCAAATGCTTTTTATTTTCAGCCATGTTTCAACTGAAATATCTAGGCCAAATTCTGCTCTTACCCCAAAGTAAACTTGAAAAGACTTCCTTGAGGTAAGTGAAGTTACTTAGATCAGTGACATCTAAACAGAGTGTGGCTCTCAGTTCCCACAGAGAAATAGTGGTGGTATGGCAATAATTACTGATGATTCAGCTTTCCTACAGCTTCCTGTGCTGAAGCAATTATTCTCTGTTTTTCATAGCCTCTTTAAGTGGCAGTGTCTAAATAAAATACATCGTTAAAATTATGATGGTTTCAGAGTAGCAGCCGTGTTAGTCTGTATCCGCAAAAAGAAAAGGAGGACTTGTGGCACCTTAGAGACTAACCAGTTTATTTGAGCATAAGCTTTCGTGAGCTACAGCTCACTTCATCAGATGCATGCAGTGGAAAATACAGTGGGGAGATTGAGATACACAGAGAACATGAAACAATGGGTGTTACCATACACACTGTAACAACAGTGATCAGGTAATGTGAGCTATTACCAGCAGGAGAGCCGGGGCGGGGGGGGGGAGGGAGTGAGGGGGGGGGGGAAGGGGGCCGGGGGGAACCTTTTGTAGTGATAATCAAGGTGGGCCATTTCCAGCAGTTGACAAGAATGTGTGAGGAACGGTGGGGGGTGGGGATAAACATGGGGAAATAGTTTTACTTTGTTTCAGAGTAACAGCCGTGTTAGTCTGTATTCGCAAAAAGAAAAGGAGTACTCGTGGCACCTTAGAGACTAACCAATTTATTTGAGCATAAGCTTTTCATGAGCTTTTCGTGATGCATCCAATGAAGTGAGCTGTAGCTCACGAAAGCTTATGCTCAGATAAATTGGTTAGTCTCTAAGGTGCCACAAGTTTTACTTTGTGTAATGACACATCCACTCCCAGTCTTTATTCAAGCCTAAGTTAATTGTATTCAGTTTGCAAATTAATTCCAATTCAGCAGTCTCGTTGGAGTCTGTTTTTGAAGTTTTTTTGTTGAAGAATTGCCACTTTTAGGTCTGTAATCGAGTGACCAAAGACAGTGAAGTGTTCTCTGACTGGTTTTTGAATGTTATAATTCTTGATGTCTGATTTGGGTCCATTTATTCTTTTACATAGAGACTGTCCAGTTTGGCCAATGTACATGGCAGAGGGGCATTGCTGGCACATGATGGCATATATCACATTGGTAGATGTGCAGATGAACAAGCCTCTGATAGTGTGGCTGATGTGATTAGGCCCTATGATGGTGTCCCCTGAATAGATATGTGGACACAGTTGGCAACAGGCTTTGTTGCAAGAATAGGTTCCTGGGTTAGTGTTTTTGTTGTGTGGTGTGTGGTTGCTGGTGAGTATTTGCTTCAGGTTGGGGGGCTGTCTGTAAGCAAGGACTCCCAAGATCTGTGAGAGTGATGGGTCGTCCTTCAGGATAGGTTGTAGATCCTTGATGATGCGTTGGAGAGGTTTTAGTTGGGGGCTGAAGGTGATGGCTAGTGGTGTTCTGTTATTTTCTTTGTTGGGCCTGTCCTGTTGTAGGTAACTTCTGGGTACTCTTCTGGCTCTGTCATTCTTCACTTCAGCAGGTGGGTATTGTGTCTATTAAAAAAATCAGCTGGTTGCTGAAAGCTGAAATTCCTCCGGTTGTCACCAGGAATCACTAAGCATAAAAGCTATAGCAACTTTATCCATTGCATTTCATTTGGGTATCTAGAAAACTATCCCAGGGTGGGTTAAGTACTAAGTAAGGGACTTATGTTCAACTGACAAAATTGTCTGACCCTGGGAGTTCCCAGTCTCACTCTCCTAGAAACAATGTTACAGCTGGGAAAAAAGACAGGCCATTATTTTTTACAGTATAATTTGTAGGGCTTTATCAAGCCTAGATGTAAATGTTAGCAAGGATAGAGCCTTTGCCACCTTTATTGCAAGATCAGGCAACAGCCCTCAAGGTGAATGTGTTTTGTTTTTTTTCCTGATATTCAGTATAAAATTTCCTAGCTTTCTTAATCCTATGGGGCCAAATTCTAATGCCTTTAGTAGGGAAAAGTCTCACAGAGACATTCAAATACCTTGGTGTTAAATGTGATGTAGAAAGATTACATAGAAGTCAGTGGGGACATTGTTGAGTGAGTTCCACTAGCTTTAGCCCATTATCACTAGTGACACCTCCTTATTCACCCCTTGCTTTCCTTTAGCCCTATACTCCCTTCAAATACTTGTAGATGGTGACACTGGAATTACCTAATATGTAACTAAAGCTGCTCAGGAATTTTTTGATTTTTTTTAATTGAAAGACCAAAACTTTTCTTGGGAATATATGTTTGAATAAACTTTCAGGGGGAAAGTTTCTCACGTCCAGGAGAGAATTCGTAGTCTAAGAGAGGTAGTCATGTTAGTCTGTATCAGCAAAAACAACGAGGAGTCCTTGTGGCACCTTGGAGACCTTTTGCGCCTTTTTTCCTGAGTTACCTGTGCAGACGCCATACCACGGCAAGCATGGAGCCCGCTCAGGTAACCGTCACCGTATGTCTCTTGGGTGCTGGCAGACGCGGTACAGCATTGCTACACAGTAGCAGCAACCCATTGCCTTCTGGCAGCAGATGGTGCAATACGACTGGTAGTCGTCCTCGTCGTGTCCGAGGTGTTCCTGGCCACGTCGGCTGGGAGCGCCTGGGCAGACATGGGTGCAGGGACTAAATTTGGAGTGACTTGACCAGGTCATTCTCTTTAGTCCTGCAGTCAGTCCTATTGAACCGTCTTATGGTGAGCAGGCAGGCGATACGGATTGCTAGCAGTCGTACTGTACCATCTTCTGCCAGGCAGGCAAGAGATAAGGATGGCTAGCAGTCGTACTGTACCATCTTCTGCCGAGCAGCCATGAGATGTGGATGGCATGCAGTCCTTCTGCACCGTCTGCTGCCAGCCAAAGATGTAAAAGATAGATGGAGTGGATCAAAACAAGAAATAGACCAGATTTGTTTTGTACTCATTTGCTTCCCCCCCTCCCCTGTCTAGGGGACTCATTCCTCTAGGTCACAATGCAGTCACTCACAGAGAAGGTGCAGCGAGGTAAATCTAGCCATGTATCAATCAGAAGCCAGGCTAACCTCCTTGTTCCAATAAGAACAATAACTTAGGTGCACCATTTCTTATTGGAACCCTCCGTGAAGTCCTGCCTGAAATACTCCTTGATGTAAAGCCACCCCCTTTGTTGATTTTAGCTCCCTGAAGCCAACCCTGTAAGCCGTGTCCTCAGTCGCCCCTCCCTGCATCAGAGCCACGGCAGACAATCGTGCATCTGAGTTGAGAGTGCTGTCCAGAGCGGTCACAATGGAGCACTCTGGGATAGCTCCCGGAGGCCAATACCGTTGAATTGTGTCCACAGTACCCCAAATTCGAGCCGGCAAGGCCGATTTAAGCGCTAATCCACTTGTCAGGGGTGGAGTAAGGAAATCGATTTTAAGAGCCCTTTAAGTCAAAATAAAGGGCTTCATCGTGTGGACGGGTGCAGGTTTACATCGATTTAATGCTGCTAAATTCTACCTAAAGTCCTAGTGTAGACCAGGGCTTAGTCTCTAAGGTGCCACAAGGACTCCTAGTTGTTTTAGTCTAAGAGAGTGACCCATCCCTAGAATAGGCAATAGCCCAGTGACTAGGACATTCAACTTAAACCTGGCTCTCCCACATCCGAGGTATGTGCTCTAATCACTGGATTAGAGAGACATTCTCTGTATAAATAATTCAATATTTATTAGTCCAGAGCGACTTGCTCCATATCCCTGTGGCTAGGGCACTGACTTGGGATGGGGATCCAGATTCAAGTTGAGTGCTCTAACCACAGGACTGTTAATTATTCTGGGGTTGTCTCTTTCATATCTTCTTGTGGAAAAATTCCAAAGGGGTTTGGTTTCATTCCAATCGGAAAGAGAACAAATTTTGTAACCTCAACTTTTTGTGAAACAGAATTATTGTTTTCTTGCCAGACTATTTGTTGTAACCATATCAGATTCATTCCAGTTAAGTTACTTTTGAGGAGTTCTGTGAATTTTAACTGGTTTTGTAAATGCCTACAGATTACCCTATTCTGGCATCTTGGGTGATAATGCACTTGGACTCAGTGAACCTGGAATTTTTCATTGTGGAAATCCTTTTATTTTGTAATGTCCATTAGTAATTGTGAATTAAACAAGCATCAGTAGGAGCTGACTCAGACTTCACAGCTGAACTTATGAGTCATGCCACAATAAACTTAAAGACCTATCAAGGGACCAATGAATGTTGATTCTTCTCTCACTTCATGGTCAGTGACTGCTTAGAAAAGATGGAAGGCTTTCGGCACCACAGGATCCTCTCCTTTGGAGTCTCTGTGCAGGTTGGAAAACAAAAGGGTTAACTCAATCTTAGCCCTACTGACAGAAGGGGAGGAGGTGAGACACTCATGACCCCAGCCTATCCCTCTGCCAATTGGATTGAAGGGGGAAGGACAATTTATAGCCTGTGTTGCACTTTGGTTGAAATAAGCAATTATTCAATAGGATTAAATTGAATCACAGCTCCACCTTGTTTTTCTCCACCATTCTCCCCTGGATTCCTTACTTAGCTCCCTCTAGTGTTGATATGTATGTATTGTTACCTACTTACTCCTGTTCCATTCAATCAGCTTTAAATATAATAGCCTGTTAACAATCCCGACCCCCATACCAAATCAATGGGCCAGCCCTGTTACAGGATCACAGATAATGCAGGGAACAAAATGGGCGCACAAATGGACTAACTTTTCAAACCTCTCTTCAGTTGTAAACATTTGATTTGTGCTGGCATAAATTTTGGACATGAATAAAAGAAAATGACTAGCTAGTTGATTAATGGTCCAGTGCCCCTGTATAATTTAACAGGAAGGTTTATGAAGCTGTCAGATGCACAAGTTTGAGCTGCTCTGGGAAGCACCTCCTAGACAAGATTTCAATAGTGACAGTCTCATTAAAAATTCCTGATAGAAAATGCAGTATTTTTGATTGCTGGGAGATAATTGAAGCCATTGTGCCACCAGGGCAGCATAGAGTTTCCTTTCCTTGAGGAGGAATTCTCTCTGGCACCCGACTCTCTCTCCCCCAGAACCTCTATTGAGCATAAATAACTGCATAATTAGGAGCATTCTGCAGGAACCACTATCAAAACCAGGATACTAGACTAGATGGGCCATTGGTCTGTACTGGATGTCAGCTCCTATCTCTTTCAGTCTATGAATATTTAGAATATCTTTGAATTGGATATAAAAGGGACAATAAAAGCGGTACTGAAATATTTCTCAGAAGCAGCTATGATCTGGCAGTGGGTAATTGTACATTAAGAGATGTCTGTGAAAAATAAAATCCTCTTAACAGAAATAAAACTAGGCTTTGCTCTCAGCTATGCCAGTGGGAATTCCACTAACTTCATTAAGGTTGTCTGGAATTTACAAGAAGTGAATCTGGGCCCTCACCAAGGCAGATTCATCCCTGGTGTAACTTCATTTACTTCAGTGTATATAGGACTATAACGGGTTATTTTTTGCTGTCACAAATACTTCTTACCAAATCAGGTAAGAGAAAATGAGTTATAAAGGGAGTGTGGGGCTTTGACTTCAGACATCTGTTGAATCCCATGGGAGTTCAGGGCCCTCAGCACCTTGTAGGATCAGCCTGTTTGTGAACATGCTGGGAACTGAGAAAGATCCAAACTCCGTCTTTGACTTCCAAGGTAGGAGGAATTGGGATTGTTTGATAAGGGAAGCAGATTTAACCGCTGTCTCATGCCACTGATGTCTGCAGAGAAGCAGAATGCAAACAAGCATTTAGATTAAAATGTTAAATGAGTTCCACCCAGATCAAACCAAATCCAGTGACACAGTGAGGAAAAATGCCCGGGTAAGTAATGGTGAAAAGAAAATCCTTTGGTAAATAAAAGAAAGCAAACAGCCTATAGTGTAAATACCATGGGTTAGAGGCTGAATAGAAGAATGTCCTGCTCATTGACAGAGAGACAGGGACTGGTTTTGTTTCAGTGTTCTCTACATGATGATGCAGATGGCAGTCAACATTATGTTTTGGATAACGTATAGTGAATTCTGAAAACGACAGTGGTGTGGAAATCCAGGGTCCTTGCTCTGCTTCACCTCAGTGCTGACTCAGACAATCTATCAACTGAGACTTGCCTGAGTCAAAGTAGAGTAAGAAGTAGATTTAGAAACTAAGCAAATGATTGCAAGGTCTGATCCTAGATTTGAAATCAGGGGATAAATGTTACTGCTGCCCAGAAATTTTCTGACAACGTTTTTCCATCACACTGCCAATTTGTCAAAAGCAAAATACTTTGTGGAAATGTCAGTTTTGATGTGTGTTTCTCCCCGTTTTAGAAAAAAAACATGAAGTGTTTTAATGTCAAAACGTTCAGTTTCAACATTTTTGGAACAGAAGTGTTGTTTTTCATTTCAAAACAGCTTTTTCTTTAAAAATTGTATACTATAAAAATGATCCAAGTGGAGCAAGGCATTTTAATTTTATTGGAAGAAAATATTTGTTTTTTTTCCAGAATTGTTTTATGGGAAATTTCAAAATGTTTGTCTTCATTCTGTTTCAGAACAGGGAAAACAACTCCAACTTGTGGAATTTCCCACAGAATGGAAAATCCACTTCCTTCCCAACTTAATAAATGTTAAGTTATACCTAGTGGCTCTTTGATAACATAGGGCAAGTACAGAGAGCCATACACCACATGCTAAATGAAAATTTTCAATTGCTTCCTACTGGTTCAAGCTTCCCAACTAGGTTTCATAAGTAGCCAGGTTCCTGGGGCGAGTAGTCATCCCACAGTAACCAAAGAAGACCAAGTGAAGCAAACAGAGACTGCCAGGTTCTAATGGATGTAACTAGAATTTGGCAGTTGGTTTATATTGGAACTCTGTATTCAATTTGCCATTCACTACTGCATAAGCAGTTTCCAAATTGCTGATCAGTGAAAACCTCACTTTTGACAGTTGGTTGTGGCCACTACAATCAAATTTTGCTCTCTGTGGGGTAAGCCCAGGATGTATGGTGTTACTTGGGCAAATAGCTTAATAGGGTTATAAAAAGCTAATAATTGTTGTTGTTGTTTTAACAAAAACAGCACCTGAAGTGACATTAGCTGGGGTGGCAATCTGCATGCTTCATGGTATGGGTTGATCAGGATGGTTTCCTATCCACACCCATAGACCTGGGCCAATGGTATATTAATTACACAGTTATGCAGGATTTTTACTTGTGTGGTTTTCTGGTGGATGAAGCCTCTGGCACTGAAACTCTTGGGGACAGGATACCATAGCAGTTAAACCAGGGGTCTCTTCCTGTTTCAAGAATAATAATAAAAGGGAAATGAGCAAGATGGGATGTGGAAAGAAATGGATGGAATGCATTAGCTTTCTAATTTAGCTGAGTTCTGAGATCAGGTATTGCACAGAAATGCAGGGCTAGAAGCAAGCCGATTAATAGAGTTGAACACTTGAAATTGATAGGTTATCTGTGCCACCCTGACAGGGCTGCGGAGGAAGTGTGCCGCATGACACTCCAGTAATAACTTAAGATAATTTTCACATTGTATGTCACACCGCTACGGCTTGAAGAAGCATGTAAGTGAAGTGACATGGTCTAATACTCTGCGTATGGGGCCAAGAAATGGAAACTTCTGAGTCTTAATCCCAGCTCTGAAACTGTCTTGCTCTGTGTCCTTGTGTGAATCTTTTCACTCCTGGGTGTTCCATTTTCCCCATCTGTAAAACAGGAAATTCTTATTTTGTATTGTAGGAGCACCATAGAGCCCCTCAGTCATGCTTCCGTACCCCATTATGCTCAGCCCTGTGCAAACACAGAACAAAAAGACAGTCCCTGTCCCAAAGTCTATATGTGAAATAGTAATACCTATTAAGAGCATCATAAGGATTAAATAGTTAATATTTCACAATGCTCTAAATTGCTAAATATGATTGCACTTTCCAGAAGGAAATTTAAGATCCATCTCATCAACACTGAACAGAAAAGCAGGGAATAATTTTCACTTGGCGTATTTTGCCAATGTGAGGGAGAATTGTGCTTTTTTTAAACAGTGTTCAGCAAACAGTTGTTATTCCCAGGAGGAGAGAGAATTTATTGCTGCTGGGATAGCCCAGTGTAAGAACTCAGCAGGGGGGGGAAATGAAGCAAATGGATGTAACTGAACAGGTTTGAGTGTCCCTAACATCCAGGAACAGAAAATAGTTTGACAGGGCTGGTGGAGTAGAGCACTCCACCCCTCTGTATATTTGCACCTAGTGTTAATGAGCATTCTGATAGCAGATTACTAAAGGCACAACAAGCCACCGCTGGCAGCTGTTTGCTAAGGGACTGCAGCACTTCCACCTGAACAGCTCCAGGTTGTCTCAGTGGTCGTGGAACTCTTTGGCAAGAACCTGTACAAGGTAACTGACACTGTTATGATTTCTCCTGTATCTTGGACTGTGCTGTTGTTTCCATTGCGTACCATTACTGCCCCACGATTCAACCTAGATCTATCTGTTCTCATGTTAACTTCTGCCAAGTACGCAGCTGCAAAGCTGTGTGTTGGTTTGTTTATTCTTCAGTGTGGCTGGTGCACGTTGTTTTTTGCTGTGCATCAGCATTTTCTTCCTGATGCTTAGTGCAAAAAGACAGACAGACAAAAAAGGAAACAGACGTTCCAAGAGAGATTCTTACCAAATTGCAAGGACTATTAAAGCTTTCTTGGGACTGGTTGAATTGTCATTTCCTGGTAAGATTTCCCATGAGACCCTGAGGTGTGACTATAAATGCCAGTCTTAGCTAGAAGAACAGGAGTACTTGTGGCACCTTAGAGACTAACAAATTTATTTGAGCATAAGATTTCGTGAGCTACAGCTCACTTCATCGGATGCGTTCAGTGGGAAAAAAAACATTAGCTAGTTTACCCTTCCCTTTTGATTAATGCATGTCTTGAAATCCACTCCTGTCTTGCAAAGATTGAATGTGAAACCATAAGGACTTTAATTTTGCACTTTCTGAATGGGTGGCCACAGCTTTGTTGCAGTTTGAATTGTTCTAGGGTGGTTCTTGTTTGCTCAGAATGAGCAATTTCACTCCTCCCTTGTGTCCCTTCCGTGTAAGGTGTATAAACTCTCCTTCAAGAGTTCACGAGTCCTGTGTCCCCTTCCCCCTCAGCTTCAGAGCCCCAAACCCATCCCAGCTATCTTCTACAAAGGGTATCTGAGAGCTGGATGACTTCTATAAAGGTAGGAAGGGTATTTTCTGAAGGCCCTGCCCCTGCCCTATTTCTTCCTTGGTTGCATATGGCTCAGATCAAAAGTTTCTTTATTCAGCTGGATATTTACTTAGTGACAGGTCCTCGTACTCCTTTGTTCTGCATTTATTTTATTTTTCTCACTGCAGCAGCATACGAGCAGATTCAATATGATGTACTTATGGGTTTAGGATGCAGTCCTACTCCCTCTGAAATCAGTAGCAAAACTCGCTGTTCCTTAGGCACAGAACATAGTGAAAAAAGAGAACTAAGCCTGATTGATTGTAAAGGGATTTTAAGCAAAGCACATGGGCTGTGTCAGTGCTGAATTAACTGAATGCCTGACCTCCCTGTGTACTTTCCTGTATTACTGAATGTTATATGACACAGCTTGCTGTAATAATCTTAGATTGGTCAATAAATGGCATTTAAAGGGTCAGTTTCAGACTGGTTTCACCGGGCAAGAGATCACTTTTTATTTATTACTTTCTCAGTCTTTACTCTGTAAAACCAGGTATACACACAGCAGAACCAAACCTATAATTTTTGGATGGTGGGGTAAGGGGGGATGACATTCACCCTTACATAGAGAGCCAAAAAAGGACTGAATTTCTCCCTTGTGGAAAATGCTATGGTTCAAAAAAACCAACATATTTCTTTTGGGGTTTCTTTTCCCTATTCCCAGTAGAAGAGGTGAAAAACAGTTCATGAGTTGTGTCTGACTTAATAGCATGCTTTCCTTTTAAATCCAGTTAGACTACATTCCTATCCCCCAGGTTTGATTGATCCTCCTGCAAGGTTACAGTTGCAACTTGATATAAAAATCTGTATCCTCTTAAAAGAAACCTCCAGGCTGATGGCAAAATTACTTTTATACTCCGTCCACACCATGGCAAGGACTTTATTCTCCAACTTAATTCCCACAATGGTGTGTGTCTCTACAAAAATATCAATACTCACCCCCACAGCAAGCTAGGTCTGGGAGAGATTTGCTAGCAAATCTCATGTGGAATCATGCTTTGCCTACATGCCTGTATCTGAAAGGTGTGAGCTCTTTGAGGCATGGACCATTTTTTGTTCTGTATTTGTACAGCGCCTAGCACAGTGTGGTTCTGGTCCATGACTGGGGGCTTTAGGTGCTGCCACAGTAGAAATAACAAAGTGACACACCTGTAAAATGGGAAATCTGATTGAATACATGAGGAGAACCCAACGGGGAGCTCTGAGAGAAAAAGTGTCCATAGTTAGAGAACGGCTCTCAGATAGCGACTGACAAGATCAGATTCTGCTTAAAAGAGAACTTACAGATGATCATGGAATTTAAAGTACATTTAAGGGTTCAGGCATTCAGTTAATTCAGCACCAAAGCATCACCTACACTCTGCTTAACGTCTCTGAATGGTACTGAGCACTTTCAGTTCACTTAAATAAATGTGAATTGCAGCTGCTCAGCACCTTTGAAAGTCATGCATTTAGATGACCTTTTTATGTCAGTGTCTAAATGGATTGTGGAGCCTAACTTTAGGCAACCCAAATTCAAAAACGCTGGTCTAAGTAAGTTTGCTGGTGCTGAAAGGAGCTGGCATGACAGCCTTGGAGAGTAAAGTCCGGAGAACAAATATAGGAGAGAATGCACACATCCTCGATCCAGCAACCCATCCAATCACCACACTGCTGGCCTGGAGAAAGAGGGGGTTCCACCTTAATGTCTTTATATGGGATTGTACTGTAATTTTAGGTAATGTACTGCAAAGGCAGGCTGGCCCAACTGCCTATTACATGGTGCTCAGCTGACAGGCTCAGCCTGTCAGACTAGAGGGAACTAGGAATTCATAATGCTCCTCATTGCCATTGTGAGGTTTTCTCTCATAGGCACATTTAAAGTAGTGTGTGCATTTACTGAAATTGCATGTGCAAATAACTGATTTGCATACACAAATGGTCGCTTGGACCTTTAACCAGCCAAGTTGGCAGGCAGTCACAGTTTGCACCAATTACTATTGCGCACATTATGCACTCACATTTTGTTAATGGAGCTGGGCTTCCGCTCTTTTGCTAACCAGCCTTAAAAATGAGAGGGTCTGCCTTAAACTGAGTTCTGCTTTCTGTCATCTGAGCTGGAATAGCCTACTGGGAAGATGTTATCCATTCTGACTAGATGTGTGCAAAAAGATCCTGCCGAACGAGCACTTTCCTTGGGAAATAACTTAGGAGAATAGAAATGGTCCCTAAATGGGGCCCTGATTCTAGTAGCCCTGCACTTGGAAAAATTCAGCTTTGATTTGAATTGCAGAGCTGACTTAACTATTTCAATAATAGACCTAACCAACCTCCTGCAGGCAACCTACTGTGCTAGGGAAATATTTGGATATTTGAAAAAATACAGCCGCTGTTTGTGAAACCTTGAGTTTTACAGCATGCATCTTGGGGCTGTAGCATCTTCTGCGGCCGGCAGCCTCGTTGTATCCTGCTGTTTGGCAATCTAGAGCAAAGTCAGTGGGCAGTATGTATGCTTGCAAAGGCTTCGAAGCTGGAGAAGTAGGTTTGCTATGATGAGCAAAAGTCCCCAGCACAATGGGAGCTGCTGGATGATGAGTGCTTCTGAAAAAAAAAAAAAAATCTTGGCCATTTAATTTAGGTGCCAAATAGGAGCTAAGCTTTCTTGAAAATCTGGCTCCAAATGCAGGTGCTGAAAATCTGTCATACCAATCTTTGCTACAGTGATATCTAAACATAATGGCAGGATTACAGGAGAGAGGCAACCACAAGTCTGTACCAGACTGTTGTGGCAAATGTAAGTGATGCTGGTTTAGCATAGTTATCTGCATATGTGTTGTTAATATAATCATTTCTACTGATGCTTAGCTTTGTCTAGAGGTGGCAGTGACCTTTCGCTTGAATATTGCTTTTTCTTGAATATCAGCATCATGTATGTTTTGTTGGGGTATTTTTAAAGCAATATTAGAGAATCAGAGTCATGACTTGACTCCAGGCCATGTCATTTTGTACCCAGATAGTAGTTGCAAGAGACTTGATACTTATTTTTTCTCAGTAACCACATTTCCACTTAGATTGTAGAGCAGCCATTGGTAATGCATAATAATGACCAATTGCTGTGACCTGAGATAAGTCTGAATGGATAATATCACAAACACTCACATGATGGAATTTTCTCTGGCTTTTTGTGAAATTTCAACATCATCCAAGCCAATGAAGTAATGAGTTAACCCCAGTCTTTTATCAAAAGCAGCTTTCAAATGAGCTTTTACCTCTTTTGGGTTTCCACGAGATAGGCGGCTCTGAGGATTTCTTGAATTTCAGTGTGAATGTTATTCTGATTGCCTGCTACTCTGTATGGTGCCTGTCACAACGGGGCCTCATTTTGGGCTTGCCCTGAGGCACTACAGTAATATACATGATTAATAACAATAGATGTTTTATTTCATCTGGAATTATATTTTTTTCAGTCACATTTATAAATTTAATTCTATGTAGGAACGTAAAGTTCTGAGCCCAGATTCTGATCTCAGTAATGTACCACTGAGATGCAGTTGAAATCATTAGAGTTGTACTGATATCAAACTGCTGCAAGTGAGATTACAGTCAGACCCCAGACTCTTGTGAAAATAACCAGATACTGGGTTCTTTTTCTTTCAAACGCACGGATGTTACATCTAAGGCATACACGGGAAGTGAAACACATAGTTTGCAAGTATTGCTTACACTGTGTAAATGGTATAGTCTGCTTGTTGAGCAGGTAAGCCTGGTAACATTTTGCATGGAAAATAGAAGTAAATTCTGCAGATTCAACTAGACCCTGAATTTCCCCACTGAGATTAAGCAGTGGGATTTGAATCCTTTTTTTCCCTCTAGATAGCATGCTACTTTGTTGCTAGGCAACAGAACTACCCAACAAGGACAAGGGGCCATTATACATCCATGGGGAAATGTTGGCTGTTTTCCACAATAAGCCAAAAGTTCTGATGTATAGATGAAATATCATCTGAAAAGATAAACCTCTTGTAAAACTTCTCTGCAGTCTGAAGTCAGGGCTCCCTGCTACAATCTGTACTCACACAGGTACTCTTATTTAAGTCAATATATCTGCTGTGTTTATGTACTGAAATCAATGGGATTATTTCAATGTTCACTTCAGTCCAGTGTCAGGCCTTTAACAAATCACAGGGACCAAGGATGTGAGAGAGGCTCAGCCGTAATCTCACCAAATTTGGGAGTTTGCATACAAAAGAAACCAGTTCTGAACTGTCCCTGGGGAAAAAACCCTACTTGATGAGGTTTAGCAAAACTACCCCTGGTTTAGGCCCCTCTAAGCAGAATTTAGGACCTAACTGTAATCAGTTATTTGAACCTCCAACCGTAGTGGCTTCAGCTACAGGGAGACCTTCTGAACAAGTTTTGCAGAACCAAAGTCTGACCAATAAAGTTTAACAACCCCTGGATTTCCTCCTTCTTGAATATTTAATGATGGTCTAATTCAAATACCTAGAAAAAACTCTCCTTTGAGGTATATCTGTGCAACATGACTAGGGTCATGTGGGGGTAAGTGAGAGCTAAATTTGGTACTTCCTGCCTAACTAAAATAATAAACTGGATCCCACATTTTCAAAGAGGGAAACATGGAACTGCCTGCCCTGTTTGACAATTTGGGCCTAAGATAGCTTTGTTTATTTCTCTGCGGCACTCAGATACCATCATTTAATAGACCTAATGGGATGAAGTGGAATGAACTACTAAGTTGGCCAATGACTGTAGAACTGAACAGTCCCAAAATACTTGAGAATTTCCTGTTTTAAGGTCTGGTCCAGGCTCTTTTCTTTTTGTTTATTTAGCTTGAACACCATATAGGCCCTGACCCCAAGCCCATGAAAGGCAATAGGAACCTGGGCTTTGTATTGGGCCCATTGTGCTAAGCAAGCTGCAGTTCCTTGCCATGAAGAGCTTACAGTCTAAAGACCTGGAGAGTTCAGATGATATAAGGCAGTCAAAGAGAGACCTTGCTGATTAACTCAAATATATTGCCTATGCCTAAACCAGTCACCTAAGGCCTGAACTAAAGCCCAGTGAAGTCATTGACTTCTATAGGTGTTGGATCAGGTCCTTAATGAATTAAACTTATTACCTGACTAAAATACCCCACCTGGACATGACCCCCACATTTGGAGCTGCAGGTGGGTCTACATTGCTTTTGTGCCAGGGGAATTATCTCCCTGACACCATCTGTGACCTTCATACCCTCTGTATGCCATTGGCAAGGCATGTGAGGCTGTCAGGGAGGAATGGGGGAATAACATCTCCTGTAGGATTTGCCATACTGCACACACCATTCCTCTGACAAGAGCCAGATTTTCAAAATGCCTAGATGCATGCTTTTTCCCCCTTTTAATTGCCCTGTGTGTGAAAACTGTTGGGATAATTTCTCCCGCCCCCTGCTTGTTTCAGTACGTGCGTGGTGTTTTTGCCTTTAGTCTTAATAGTAAGCAATTCCCTGCATGCCCTATGCCTTCTTTCCAGCTAGCAGACACAGGCTCTGTGCTCTTGTTTCACATATCTTAACAGTTCACAAAGTCTTAACAAACAATCCATGTTTCGGCTGCAACTAAACTTTGTGAAGAAGCCAGAAATGTTTGTGAATCTGCCCCTTTTTTGGTGAGCAGTTGTCAGTAGAGGAGGCTGTATCCAAGTAATGAGGCCTGTAGCATCAAAGAGACAGTGATGTAATAAAGAAGCAACTTTCTGCAAAGCAAATGGGACTTTCCGGGAATTCTAAGGTGCCTGTGAAAACCTGTGGTCAGTTGCCTTCTCTTAATTTGATAGATTCCTTCATAGGCATGCATCAACTTTGTATCAATAAACTTTTTTTTTTTCATAGCACAGCAAATATGGGAAATAATTTGACTGTTCAAGAAGAACCTGAAGACCAAGAAAATGTGTGCACAACAGAGAATTATCAGGTAACGGAGAAATATTCATTCTAATGTTCCTTGGCTACTGTTACATTAATAAGAATGGACAAGAATCTGGGTGCCTAACTCCCTTTTCTGCTTTTGAAAATCCCACCCTTATTGTATACAACCTTCCTATATTAAGGCCTGGATTCTGGATTCCCTATTCCCATGTGTATAGTGTGGGAGGAAAGGATGCATGGACATCATAATCTTGAGGTGCAATCTTGTCCTCATTGGTGTCAATGGGGAAACCCCTATTGACTTCACTGGGGCCAGAATTTCACTCCTGTCCCCTTTGATGGGATCAACAAAGCAATAAATTCCATTGATTTAGGTGCCTAAATGCCTTAATATCTGGGCCTCAGGCACGAAAACCCAGATTTCTAAAGATATTTAAGCATTGCTCCACTCAGTTTCTAAGGTTCTAAGTCAATTTGAAAATGGGACTTAAGCTTCGAAGTCACTTAAACACTTTAAAAATCTTTACCAGGTATCTTCTGCTACACTGGTGTGTGCAAATTCATGCAAATGTTTATTCTAAGGCATGCAGCTGAACGATATATTATTTGATGTTTCAGGTTGTGTCTGAACCACCAGCCAGTGCTAAAAATGGACCTGTCACAATTCAGGTTGTACAGACTGTTTCTTCTGTAAACGATAAAGGTATGTACTGGAAAGGGAAGACTGTCACATCCACTCTGCTTTTGCTAGCAGCTAGGAAGATACAAGGTTAAAGCTGAAGCAATAAGAAGCAATGTTTATTGTCAGATGAAGAGATTAGCTCATGTGTCTGCTCAGACTTGTGAATAGGGGCTTGTGGTTTTCAAAGCTCAGGCCTTTCAAGAAGATAAGATAGCAAAGAGAGCAGCTAATACAAATACTCTCATTAAGCTGTTTAATCAGATTAGGTGTTTGCTGCTGCAAATTGCACCTGAACTATAAAGAGTTATACTTTAGACTGAAAGTAGACTGAAAGTAGACTGAATATTTAGGACCGGATAAATCATTAGCCCAGGCTGGCACAAAGGGGTTAAGTACAGGTGAAAACCTGGCACAGGGACGCTTTATGCCTCTCCCTGAGCCCAAGATGCAGGGGTGTTCTGGGGTGGACTGAGGATGGACTAAAAGAAAAGGAGTACTTGTGGCACCTTAGAGACTAACCAATTTATTTGAGCATAAGCTTTCATGAGCTACAGCTCACTTCATCGGAGGCATACTGTGGAGCTCAAATAAATTGCTTAGTCGCTAAGGTGCCACAAGTACTCCTTTTCTTTTTGCGAATACAGACTAACACGGCTGCTACTCTGAAACCTGAGGATGGACTGGAGTTGTTGTAGGTGGGCCAAACAAGGAAGGGAATGATTTAAGGGTGGGAAGCAGTGTGGCTGGGACATCTTACTTCCCAAGTATTTTGTGCCCCTGCATAGCCCCAGAAGAGCCATTGCAGCAAGGGGCACAAGTGAGGGCAGCCCTGAAGGCTCCACCAACCCTTGCAAGTCCTGGAAGAGAGGTCCAAACTGCCTTTTCTCTGTCCCAGTGCTTGCAGCCATGCCAGTGAAGGGCTGAATCCGCCTCTTAGAGATGCTCTGAGATTGTGGGTACATGGTGGGAAGGTGTGTCACCAAGTGGAACGGAGGAGAACGTATAACGTGTTGATGGGAGCAAAAGCTCCCTGCGAGCAACAGTCAGCAGCAGCACCAGTGATACCCAGTGTAGAGTTACCAAGTGATTTCATTGTGCTCTTGTGCCAAGTGGAGAATGCACTGGTCACTGGCATAGACACTGATCATTAGAAAGGGGAGGCAGGAGAATAGATGGTAGATAGTGTCGGGAGGTTTACTATTCGTTGCTGGAGTGTCTCCTAGGGACTCATCTGGGGACTAGCTCTCGACAAGTCTGATGCCCTCTCCTTCAGTTGCTTGCCATGTGGTGTCTCTCTCTCTCTCTCTTTCCAGACTAGATTGCTCCCACTTCATGGCTTGGCCCTCCTGCCAGGTCACTACAGTTCTCCCCTTCCAAGGTCTCAATGTCCCACTGGACAACCGGCAGTCTTCTGCTCTACTGCCTAGTCCAGACCACTTCCCCAGTGGCTAATAGGGGAACTGGGCCTATCCTTTACTCCAGGTTCCAGCACAGTGACCCTATGTCTAGCAACCACAGTGTATGCAATCTCAAACCCTATTGCTCTTTCTCTGGGCTCCATCCTATCTTTCTTTAGCCCCTCACCCCAGGCTACTACTGGAGCTTTCTCTACTCCCTGTGGCTAGTCCACCCCCATCAGATTCTTGCTAGAGAGTCTGCATTTGCAGGCAGGATGCCAGGGCTTACATCCCCTAGGACTCCTCCTCTTCCCTTTCCAACTCCCCCTCTCTCCGGAGTTCCTCCCATACAACCTCCTCCTACTACATACTTCCTCTCTTTGTACTTAGCCCAGCTCAGCTTCATCAGCCATTAGGCCTCATCAGTCCTGACTTTCCTCCAGGTGCAGCCTGTCATGGGGTTAATTGGCCCTTTTTTCCTACTCAGGCCTTGTGTGGGGTAGACACCCCACCCCAGCTGGGTTGGAAGAATGGGGATTGCATGGGTTAGAAACATGTTAGGGTATTTTAAGTGCTCCTATCCCACCATTTCTAACAGAATCAGACCTACAGGAAATAAAATGTTTACCTAATCTGTGTCCCTGTGCCGCTCTGCCAAAAGTATTCTTCAATGGAGGTTGAGGGTGCTCAGGGCTGCTCAACAATTGGATCATCATACATTTACAGTCGTCGTA
The DNA here is from genome assembly GCF_965152235.1 of Eretmochelys imbricata. Classification (NCBI taxonomy): domain Eukaryota; kingdom Metazoa; phylum Chordata; order Testudines; family Cheloniidae; genus Eretmochelys; species Eretmochelys imbricata. The sequence goes on from NC_135584.1 coordinate 14,210,092, forward strand.
ACACAGATATAATACATGTTTAGATGTATTATATCTGTGTTACGACGACTGTAAATGTATGATGAGCCAATTCTTTTTTATAAATAAAAACTATGCCAATAAAATGCCCTGAATTTAAAAGTTTATTTTGAAATTGCCAGATGAACTCCAGTGGTAGGATCAACATAGGTGTGGCAGAATCATACAAAACCTTGAAAGTTAGGATGCACCTGATACTGACAGAGGATGGAGGCCAGTGAAATGAGCTGAAAAAATATTGCAGCCCTGTGACAATATTGACTTGTTTGCTAATGAGTTACACAGGTTGATTATTTTGATCTTCAGTAAGTGTGTATGTAAGATCAGGGCAAAGAAATCAGATTGGGGGGTGGGGAGAGGGGCATTTTATGCCAGATCTTCAGCTAGTATAAATTAACCTAGCTCCAGTGATCTGGACCTTAATCTGCTCAGCGTGACTATATTCTGGTCTTCTGACATCCACACAAATTGTTAAGAGTTTCAGGATTTAAGCCATATTTCTAGATTGCTAACAAGATTGGGATGTAAAGGAGGGCAAGTTGCATGGTATTGCACAGCTACCAAATAAATGAGATTACTAGTATATATAAATAATTTATGTCCCAAAATAAAGTGGTGTTAAATGAGAGGAAGGTTTAGAAACCAAATGAATATTTCTTAGGGATTTCAGTAATAAACATGTAAACATTCACTTTTATCCTCTCCTCTCAACTTTTGGCTAAAATCAAGTCCAATCTTACACGTTGGATGAGTTTTTGGTCTGGAACGCAGAAGTCAGGGCTCCAGAAGCTAATACAAGTTATACTTAAGTGGAGAAAAATCAGTACACTGATTGCAAAAAAATCACTTTGCTGACTCTAAAATACAGGGGGTGGGAATGTGCAAACTCAGGCTTGGAGGTGAGCTTCTGGAGCCCTGACTTTTGTGTTGCAGACAGAAAACATATCCAATATGCATTTTTATTAATCTATGTCTCTGGCTTGATCTATAACAATTTTAGTAAGTGTCATGGTAAGAATGTTACATATGTTCATAAACCAGGAGTGGGCAAACTTTTTGGTTCGAGAGCCACATCGGAGTTGCGAAACTTTATGGAGGGCCAGGTAGGGAAGGCTGTGCCTCCCCAAACAGCCTGGACCCAACCCCCTATCCGCCCCCTCCCGCTTCCTGCTCCCTGACTGCCCCCCTCAGAACCCCCGACCCATCCAACACCGCCCTCCCCCCCCGCTCCTTGTCCCCTGACCACCCCAGACCACCCCCTCCCGGGACCCCTGCCCCTAACCACCCCCTAGGACCCCACCCCCTATCCAACCCTCCTGCTCCCAGACCCCGACTGCCCTGACCCCTATCCTGACTGCCTCCCGGGACCCCACCCCCTATCCAACTCCCCCTGCTCCCTGTCCCCTGACTGCCCCGATCCCTATCCACACCCCCACCCCTAACCGCCCCATGGGACCCCACCCTCTATCCAACCCCCCTGCTTCCTGTCCCTTGACTGCCCCCTGGGACCCCTGCCCCTTATCCAACCTCTCCCCGCCCCCTTACCACACTGCTTAGAGCAGCAGAAGCTCGCAGCCATGCCGCCGCCCTGCCCAGCAGCAGCAGCGGGCCAGAGCACCGGCGGCGCGGTGCACAGAGGCTACGGAGGAGGAGGGACAGCAGGGAAGGGGCCAGGGGGCTAGCCTCCCTGGCTGGGAGCTCAGGGGCTGGGCAGGATGGTCCTGTGGGCCATAGTTTGCCCACCCCTGTACTAAACATTCATGACTCATTTTCTGATTCCTGATTATGTTCTTGGCTACTCTTGGGATATTGTTTTGACTAAGAAAAAACTATTAGAACCTCCTTTCTTTTACATTTGTATATAGTACAAGCAATAAGTTGAGACAAGATGTTACAAGTCCTAACTCCCTTAACAGAGGAGATGTTAGTGGGTAAAAGGCCAATACACTAGTAAATTGATTGTTTTTGATGCGATCTACAGTACAGACACAGAATGTCTCGGGGAAAGTAGTAATAACATGACTGTCCCCCAGACCTGATTAAGACATGGATCCATTTTTTTTCATGTAGAGGTCACCTAACTATGATCCTGAATTGTGCCACTGACTGGCACTTTAACAGTGTTTTTTATTTACAGAGATCACCCATACGCTTAGTTATTAAAGAAAGTAAATTCTCCAGGAGAACACAGTTTGTGTCTTTCCTCTGTAACAGGCTGCTCCTGAACACAACATAAAATGGCAGCTCCTTTCATTAGATGTCTAGAAATTTAAAGGTACAGTACACAGAAGAGAAATCATAATTTACATAGCTACGTATATGTGAGAGACCAGGTGTGGGGAGGCAATATATGTTGAGTTGGTCCAATAAAAGATATTACCTCACCCACCTTGTTTCTCTAATATCCTGGGACTAACACAGTTACAACAACAGAGCATAACTGCATATGTGACCATCAGGACTGTAGCGTGGTTTGGAAATATGGTTAACCAAGGATTCAGTCACATCTACACTGCAAGACCAAAGCCTGTTTTATCTGTGTTTAGGGACTATCATAATGTAATTCAGCCCTCTGACCTGTGTGACTGTAATAGTCTGCCCTGGACATTAGTTTACTATTTTGTGTATAACTACAGTACATAGGTGGAGCCTTCTCTTTTTGTACATAGAACATATGTCAATATCATGTATAAATTGTGGGTGTTAGCTCAATACTTGAATGATTAACACTATTTGACTTGGTTCAGCTCACATATAGCTGCCTTTTCCTTCCTGTTTTCCAAACTATACTGTCGGGGGGGGGGGGGCGGGGGGAAACCCACTGGTCAGTGTATGCTATCCATATACCTTCATGACTGGTCCACAGAGACTCTTGTCCATGGGGCTCAACAGTAGAGCAAATGCAAAGAGCCATCTGCCTGAATGACCTTGTCTCCTACATGTTCCCTGAAGCCTGCAGATTAAGTCAGTGGAACTCCTACCTTACTGCACAGCGGTTCAAATCCCCAGTGCAAGAATCCTGGAAACATGGCTGGATTCCCCTCCCTTATGTGAGTTATTGCCACAGAGGGAAGAATGGAGTTTTGATTAGTTACTGCTACATACATGGACTGTTTTTCTTTTGCTAAGAAAGCTAGATCCCCTCTGATATAAATATGTATCGACTTCATTTATGGATCTCTCTCTTACATGCACACACCTACCATTGTTACCAACATACAGCTTTTCTCCAAATATGTCCATGTGGTGAGCTAGCAGGCAGTTAATTAAGGTATCAGCCAAAGGCCTGGTGAAATTTATGAAGCAGGGAATTGTACTTACAATCAGAGGTTATTTTTTCCAGAGCAAGGGAAGAATGCTGCATGATTCTGAATTTCATGATTTCCCCTATTTTTTTTCTTTTTGATTCTTGGTGAGTTAATATATGAACGGACATAATGTGACTCCAAACTTTGTGACTTTTTTAAATAACATAATATAAACCTTTTGCTATGAGTCTTATTGAGGTTTTATGTCAGTTTTACATCCCTCCTCTCACCAAAATTTCATTAAACTTGCAATTTCAACAAAATGGGTATATTAGTACCAAAAACATGCTTTTTCTTAGATTTTCAATTTAGGAATATGGTTACATGCATGCTCAATCCCATCTATACTGCAAGATCAAGACTTATTTAACTGAAGACAAACATCATGTAACCTAGCCCCCTGACCTGTCTATATTGTTTAGTTTTAATTTTCAGATTAATCACTCAAAGAAAAGGACCCATTTTCACTTAGAAACAAGCCTGATTTTACTTGAGAAACTGCCCCATTTTCGCTCCACAGAATCAATTACCTGAGGAAATATGTAAATCTTTATGTGCAAGTAGTTTTGCATTTCATCGGGTGTCTCTGATACATCTTTAGACAGAAAAAACAAATGAGAAATGAAATTGTGGCTGTATACACCTAATTGTCTCTGAAGACTCAAATCCTGCAATGAATCCCATGTAGATGGACCCCTGAACTGACACAGAGTCCCACTGATGTCAGGAATCTATCTAGAGACCATTGCAAGGCAGTAACCTAAATGTCTGATGCATTAGAAAAATTGGAAGTATGGTGTGATTCAAGGCTGGGGTTTTTCAGAGCTGCCTTGATGATCCGGATATCCAGTTCCCATTAATTCTAACCGGAACTGCACATACAGAATCCTTAGGCAGCTTTGCAAATATCAGCTGAAAAGAACCCAGTGATGCGTGGGTGGTGGTGACGTGCATTTTCTCAAAGAGAAGCCATTTAGGGTCAGTTTCACTCAAGGGAATGAGAGCTTTCCATCAGTTTCAACAGGTGAAGGATCAGACCTTTTCATCAGTTTCAACAGGTGAAGGATCAGACCTTTTGACTCCTAAAGAATCCCAATAAAGATGAGAAAGGCCACAGTTTTCAAGAGTGCTCAGCACCAACACGAGGGGACAGATTTTCAAAAGAGCTCAGCACGTTGGTGGTGTGTGCTGGATGCTGCGTTCTTTTGAAAATCTATCTGTAAATATCACAATGGCACCCTATGAGTGCTGAGCACTGTCATAAGCTAGCCCTTATTTAGATGCCTAAATGAGAACTGACCTTGTTTGAAAATTTGGTCCCAGTTCCGGGTGCAGAATGCTTGAAAATTTGGCCCTGGACTGTTTTGAACATTTGGCCGCAAGTGCTCAGGCATGGTTGTTCTATGCTGCCAACCACATCTTTTAAATGTCTCTTTGCTTTCCTTTTGGAAACTATTTAATTTCTCTTCCCACCTGTTATTTTTGAAGCCTTGTTAAAGCATCCTGCTACGTGCTGAGAAAACACTGGTTGGTAGCCTTATTGTTTCAATTCACATTTCTACAGATACAGCAGAGTGAATGTTACTAGTGTTTCTCCTGCCTGGGACATTTTCCATTTCTCGCTGCTTACACATATCAGCTACTAAATATTGTTTCCAGTCTTATCTAGAACTTTATTATTAAGTGAAAACTACCAGTATGCTACAGCCAGTAGAAATATCTAGCCTTTGAACATTTTTCTGGAACAGTAAAAGAATGTTCAGCTGCATTATGGTGCAAAGCCTCAATTCCATACTGTTTAGTTGTAATAAATCTTAAATAGCCTATTAACCCCGCTGCATACCACCAGAAGTTTTCAATTGTGCCCCTGCCAACAGTTATGCATCATCTCTATCAGATCCAAATCTTTATCTTGTTAATTTCTTACTGTGCTTTCCAACAACGCCCTTACCATGTGGGAGTTGTTTGTATTTAATGGTATATTTGGTAAATAGGTGGATTTCACACACCCATCTGCTAATATAACAAAAGTAATCCAGAGAGTTAAATTACTCCTCTGATACAACTAAAGGGAATAACATTGTTTGGAAGGCTCCATTGCCATCTGCTACTCATCAGTGTGGGTGGATCGGTGGCTGCCTCCCTAGGTGCATTGCTCTGGAGCTGGAGGCAAAGGTAAAGTTACAGTACAGTTCTGTTGGATTGTAAAGCTTTTCTGCATGAACATATTGATCCAGTTTAACAGGGGACTGTTGAGGGGGAAAAAAAGGAAAGTAACACAATGGCGCTCAATAAGCAACCTCCCAACAAACATTTCAGGAAAAATTTCATGTCAGTGGCCTACATCCAGGCTTCAGCCCAAAGTTACACAGCTGTTTTCCAAGTCTAGGAGCCTAGAGAGCAAAGCAACCCTAAACAATTAAGTGATTTGACTCCTGGGTGGGGTGATCAAAAGGCTGAGCAGCTTTAAAGACACTTTCCCTTGTGCAGAATGAGTGAACTGCTTAGTGATTTGAAGGAACAGATTATGCAACCCAGACCCAAGCAGTCTCAGGGGTTGGGGGGGGGGGGGACAGGGGCGGTCTATGGGAGGCTTAGACTTACCAGGATCCCCCTGTGGAAGATGGTTGGTTCAGTGTTTTAAAATTTTTGAAATGCTTTTGTTCTAAATACTTTGTTTTAAGAAGGCTGCCTAGTGACTGTCATTGCTACTGGAGAGAACAGAACTGCATGTGCTGAACCTAATTCAGATCTGCTGAGGTAACCACAGTTGATATGCAGACCAGTGCCACCCAAGGACTGGTCTGAGATTAGGAGAAACATACCATTCTTCCCTCCCTTCTGTAGGGTAACCAGATGTCCCAATTTTATAGGGACAGTCCTGATTTCCTTATATAGGCACCTATTACCCCTCACCCTGCCCCGATTTTTCTCACTTGCTTTCTGGTCACCCTACCCTTCCCCAACCCAGAAGTAACAGCTCAAGGCCCGACACCTGAGGGGATACATTCAAAGAGACCAGGAGAGGGTCAGAAGTGCAATTAATTTGGTAACTATAACAAATGGCATTCTTCTCTGCTTGTCCAGTAAAATGCTGCTGCAGAGTTGTCAGATAGTTACAATATTGCAGCCCAAAATGGTTACATATCAAGAGTGCTGCTTGCAGATAATCTGTAAAGAGCACTGCGTTCTGAGAGGGATGGAGCAAAGTCATCCAGCCACCACCAGTTTGAAACTTTGCCCTATAACATAGATTTCTGAATGAGAATTTCATTCTATGAAGAATATTAGCTTGAAAAGGGAGAAAACAAATTTACTATGCTCATAAGTGAGGCTCTAATACCTTTGAAAATAGATGATCTTTTAGTCAGATCAAAACTTCTTTTAGCAAACCATTGGGGTGTGCCATGTAAATACATACAAAGTGGGTGAGGTAATATACATACAGCAGGGGGGAACTCTTAAATGTACAGCAATTTTAACAATACAATAACAATGACATTTTAAATATCTGGGAAAAGAAAGTCACATACTAATTAGATATACTGAAAATTAAATGAAAAGGTGAAAATTTAAAATAGAAAAAATCCTTCTTGTATGACTACATATTTAGAATCCTTTAAAATGTGTATTACTCACCAGAAGCACTGCGGTGGCTCATTCAAGGCTATTACAGTCCATCGTGCTAGACAACACTGATGGACTTTTAAAAGGGTTTTAGGCTGACATGCAAATTTTAGTTTAAGAACATAAAGATGTTTTTGAATTGTAAGAAAGTTGCAATATCTGAAACAATGAATCAGAGTGGTAACTGTGTTAGTCAACTAGGAGTTCGGTGGCACCTTTAAGACTAACAGATTTATTTGGGCTTAAGCCTTCGTGCGTAAAAAACCCACTTCTTCAGATGCATGGAGTCATCTGTCATTGCAATATTTCATTTTGATAACATTTAGTCATCTCATTTAGACTTTGATATTAAAACATTATTTTAAAAATATGATGTTATATTTAATATTTTAAAATAATATACAAGTTAACAAAACTAATCAAAATGATAAAGTAAAAATGAAACATTTTGACATTATTGAAACTAAACAAGAAAGTTGAAATTCAACTGTTAGATGTTTCATTGTGAATATTTTGTTGAAATCAACAGATTCCCCCGAACAATCTTGATTTCAACAAAACTGCAATTTGTGATGGAAACTATTCTGTCAAAAATTTAACCAGCGCTAGTCATGTACTTGCTTTAGTTGGCAATTCATTTAATTGTTATTAATTATCAAAATTAACTACTACAAATTCATAGTCACTTGTCAAATAAAACTCATTTGTGATCATCTGTTAGTCTAGTCCTGGATGATCCAAATGACCAGGGGCTATTAAAGAGTAGAAGACTCAGTTCGGAATGTCTTTGTATTTATGGATTGAAACTAGACTTTTAAAGTTGATTGGATGGTTATTCTCAACCTTCCATTCAAGACATGAAAAACTCTAAGCTCACGCAGTGCAGCTGCTCTTCTTTTTGGTGATAATTAGAGACATAAGTACTTTCTTGGCTTCACAAGCTATGTTTTAAAAAATGAGAATTTAACAAGATTCTCTCTCTAAAAAACACAGCATCTTTTATGATATAAGCATCTTTATTTCCAGTGGACTTTTCTTGTCCTTGTTATTAACTGGAAAAAAAATGTCCATTTACCTTTTTGTTCTTTTTTTCTGGGTTGTCTTCCACATCCCTATCTGAATTCCTGAAATTCCTTCTCAAGTTTTCTTTCTCTAAATTACTAAGTGAAGGCCAGATACTGCAGTCCCTTCTCCGGCAAAACTCCTGAGGAAGTTCAGGAACTACACTAGACACCTTTAAAAATCTCAGCCAGTGCCGATCTGCATCTTTAGGCACCTAAGTAGATTCATAGATTCATAGATATTTAGGTCAGAAGGGACCACTATGATTATCCAGTCTGACCTCCTGCACAACACAGGCCACAGAATTTCACCCACCACTCCTGCAAAAAACATCTCACCTATGTCTGTGCTATTGAAGTCCTCAAATCGTGGTTTAAAGACTTCAAGGAGCAGAGCATCCTCCAGCAAGTGACCCGTGTCCCATGCTACAGAGGAAGGCGAAAAACCTCCAGGGCCTCTTCCAATCTGCCTTGGAGGAAAATTCCTTCCCGACCCCAAATATGGCGATCAGCTAAACCCTGAGTATATGGGCAAGATTCATCAGCCAGATACTACAGAAAATTCTTTCCTGGGTAACTCAGATCCCTTTAACCTTTAACAATCTGGCCCTGTGTGCTTAGAGAGAGATATCAATAGTTAGTAGACCTTAAATTGATAGGGGAGTAGCTATTTAATAATTGTATGCAAACTTCTCTTTGCATGCACAGATGCTCAAACAAATGCACACTGAATATTGCAGAAGCAATTAGATAATATTGTTTTATTAAAGGATAACAAAATTGTTGCCAGAATAAGTTATTTTCTTACATAAGCAGTAACAGGGAAGGCATAAAATGTGAGATTACCTTTTAAAGTACAGAGCTGGAAAAGGAAAAAATCTGTTTATTGACAAACACAAGTTAATGAAACCCACACACACACACATGAGGAAGGAGGAGGAAAATACCAGATTGAAAGTGGTAAAAGTAGAGAAACTAAATGAACCGGCCCTTTTGGCATCTGGTAAGAACCTCACCTTGGTGATGAATCTCATTGTCACAGCCCTCAGTTTTCATCAGTTGTTTCCTTCCCTGCTGGCAAGCCTTTCAACAAATCCTATTTACATTCACCCTGGCATATCAGCTGACTCCTAAAGCTCTGTCTTTCTCTTGTCACTCCAGTTTATAGAAGGTTCCCACCTGCTGGTTGGTAGGCAGTAGTAGAATGGAGACAGCAGTATCTGGAGTCTAAACTAGTTACTCAAAGAGTTAACTTTATGACAAGAGTGTAAATTTGATTTACTTGTTGTGTATGGACCTAGGAACCCTCTTCTTGTCAACTCTTTGAAATGGGCCACCCACATTACTACTACAAAAGTGATTTTTCCTCCCTTGGTATTCTATTGATAATTAAATTGTCTCATTAGACTGACCCCCCACCTGGTAAGGCAACTCCCATCTTTTCATGTACTACATATAAATATATATGCTACTGTATTTTCCACTCCATGTGCATCTGATGAAGTGGGTTTTAGCCCACGAAAGCTTATGCCCAAATAAATTTGTTAGTCTCTAAGGTGCCACAAGGACTCCTCGTTGTTCTCTCTTTATTCTTTGTCTGTACATCACCTAGCACAATGGGGTATCGATTCATGACTGAGCTCCTAAGCACTACCACAATATAAATAATAATATATTCATCTTAGCTACACTGTGCATGCTGCTGTAAGTCAGATTTCTCTTGTGCTCTATCAAGAAAAATCTCAGCAGAGTCATACTGTTGATCGTCAAGGACTATGATGTCCTTACTGCGCAATGGGAAAGGATCAAAATGAAATATTCTAGGCAGCATTGTTGTGATGTTCAAATTGTCATCTGCTGAACTAAGCCATTGTCTCAGCCATGTTACTGAACGTGAACTACTTCTTTATGCCGCTGCTTCTTAGGTGATACCCGCTAGTACTGTTGCCTTTCAAGCATTTAATTTGAAGTGTACGAAAACTTAAAGGCAAAATGCTAAACAAGGTGAAATTTGAGGAATTTTTTTCACAGTTCATTGCCAACTAGACAACAGTCTGTTTTACTGAAAAACTGATCATTTTGCATGGGGTTTTGGCTAAAAAAAAATGGGTGCTTTCCCCAAGAATGAGCCCATTTCAATGCAAAAATTGGCCCATTTTAAGTAAAAAAATTTAAAATATGAAGTTTAAAAAAAAATCAAATGTTGAAAGTCCAATTTCAATGTTTCTCTGTTAAGATGGGCATTTTAGCAAGTTTTACAGAAAAGCATGGATGTGTTTACATAGCGCCTAGCACAATGGGATCCTGTTCTGAGTGGGATCTTTGGGTGCTGCCACGATATAAATATTAGATGACAAAATAAAGCAAACTGTAGAGGGTACCCAACTGGCATAGAGAGGCTAAGTGACTTTCCCAAGGGATCACATGGGAAGTCTGTGGCAGAATAGGGCTGAAGTTGGGTCTTCCAAGTTCTAGGCTAGTGCCCTAATCACTGGGCCATCCTTCCTCTCCCATCTCACTGTACCTCAGTTTCCCATCTGTAAAATGGAGTTGGGAATACTTTCTGCCCCTCCCCTTGTTAGTCTTTTTCTAGTTAGGGTAGAAGTCTGAGGAAAGAAATCATGGGCTTGATCCTAGGCTGGTGCTGAGCACCACAACTCTCACTGACTTCAGTGAGAACAGAGAACATCAGAAACTCAGAGAATCGGGCCTCAAAGCTAAGCAGAAGCTCACATTTTGTACCACAGAACACCACATTTACTTAACACATTGCAGTATATATTGTCTTCACACAGGCATTGCATTTTAGAATGAGTTTATTAAAGCTCTAGACCACCATGATTAATAGGATAACTTCCCCGCTTTGTTGGATAATTGCTGTTTTATGTTTCTATTTGCAGTGGATGCAAGGACAAGTGTTGAACAGAATAATGTGGCCGTTTCTTCCGAGAAGACAATAGAGATAAGCTCCACTTCTGATGCAAATGGAAAAAATCCTGGGACTGAGGCCAAGAAACCCATGCCAGCTGCAAAATTTCGTTTTCTCTTTGCTTTTTCACGGCCTGTACCAGGACGTACTGAAGAGCAAGCTACAGACTCATCAGTTGGATCATCTAAGCTTGATGTCAGTTCAGAGATGCCTGAAGTGAACAAAGCATCAAGTGAGATAGCAGATAGTCCTGCAACAGCTGTGCTGGAGGAAGGGTCCGATAAAAACCTAAGCCAGGCCCCTTCTACAGCAGAACTTAGTGACACTGAACTAATAGCATTAGCATCACCTGAGACAGAGGACGAAGCCTTATCAAAGACAAAACAAGTAACTTTCTTTGACAGACTCTTCAACCTGGAAAAGGGGAAGGAGAAAGAAAAGAGTAAGACACAAGTTGAAACCCAAGAGGAAAGCCAGACTACAGAAATTCCTGACGCAGGTATCGCAGAGGAAGAGGCTGCTGGATTACAGAGCACACCAAACAATGTCCCACAGGGGAAGGCAAGTGTTTGAATGGGAATATCAATTTCTTCCTTAATGAAATCTCTTAGGAATCTTAATGGTGCAGGACAGCATCATGTTCTGATGGTTGTATGAATCAGGCAGCAAATATCTTTGTTTTGTAGTGTGACTCCCCCACTTATCAGGGGTATCTAACAATCTCTGGAAGATGAAAAAAAGCTGTGGCATCTGTTTCATGACAAAATTGGTGATGTCTGACGTACAGCTTAAGTTCATTTATATTTTTACCAAAGACTTGGGCAAGATAGCTATATTCATGCTTCATTAGTCTAGATGATGAACACCAGCTGGCTGCAAGTGTAAAAAATGTACTTGGAGCACAAGTGACTTTCATGCTTTAGGAGCTCAGTGTCTGATATTGAATGGTTTTAGGAAATTCTTTAGGCATATTTCACATGAAGCTTATAAAATACTAACTTACTCATTTTATGCACTAGCTACCTCTGAATATCATACATATTAGGTCACAACCTTTAGTGAAGACTAGAATACCATAGTAACTCTTCGCACTTTGTATGTGTAGTGCTCTTCATCCAAAGAATGAAAATTCTTTAGAATGGATAGGAATGAATTTTAGAGACAGGGAAAATGAAGCATTAAGAAGTTAAGTGACTTGCCCAAGGTCATATGCTAGTCAGTAGCAGAGCTGGAAATAGACCTTGACTCTCTTGTGTGCTTTATAGAAAAGATCTCAGCATTTGAGATAAGCAATTGTTTTGTATCTATACCAATTGTTCTGATGCTACTTTTGAGTTGCTTTATACTTGTCTCAAATGTGATGGCTCTTTTTACTCTTCCTGTGAATAGCGGGTAGTAGCAAGAAGTAAATGTGCAGTGGTTTATTATTAATTTTATTTTATTTTTTATTTATGAAGGGCTGTTAGCACTCTGAAGTAGAACTAGTGGAATGTAGGAGGAAATGTAATCAGAGTTCTTTCTGTTTTTAAATGATTATTAATAGGTTCTTAAACTTAATGGGGCAAATCAACATAGCTTCACTGACTTCAACACAGTAACGCTACTTTACAACAGCTGAGCATCCAGCCCAAATTTTTTCTAAGGGATGAGTTCAGGCTTCATCTGTAAATTTTTATACCATCAAAATTACTAGAGATTGATTTTGCATATCATGGCACTTCAAGGATGGCTATGTTGCTCAAAGGGCCAGCCCCTCACCAGGTGTAAAGTGGTGTAACTCTGCTGTTTGCTTCAATGTGCTAATTTGCATCAGCTGAGGATCTAGCTCAAATATTTTTATGATCTCTGGGGAAAAAAGACATTATAAAAACTGGACAGCTGTTTACTAGAATCTATGGAGGAAAAGGCAATTTTAAGAGCAATTATTATTTTGATGGCTCTAGTATAAGTCTTCTAATTACATTAATGGTGGAATATCACTAACTGCTGCCTTGAGCACTGTTGACAATGTCTCTGAACGAGATCTGTTTGCCTTCTGAATATATTATTGCAGTAATGTTTCTAAAATAAGTCTCTCTTTTTCTACTCTGAAATTCATCCCCCCCTCCCCCCCCACCCCCAAGGTTTGGTATCTCAGTTCTGGAGGATCTCAGCCCCAGAATAAATCTATTTATCAATTTTTTTTTTAAGGCTTGCCAGTTTCTTTTAAGATAAGAGTTTGAAAGAATAGAAGTTTACTGATAATAAATGTGTTTTTGTGCCTGTCCTTCAAAAATGGTGCACAATCACTGGGTATTTCAGACAGCTAATTTCTAACATATGGGATATAGTGCCTATGCACACTTGTGTATTTGTGTTTTGACTTGGACTCATGGAATCTAAAATCATCCACTGTTTAAAGCAGAGCTGAATAAATAATCCACAATGAATAATGTATTCAGTACATATTACCTTTTCTTTCAGTTTGCAAATTATCCAGGGAAAGACTGATATTCTGCCAGTATTAAAAAATATTTACAAATTTCTTCAGGATTAAGTCTTGGCCTATAGCTGATTAGAATTGTTACCTTTACAGTTAAATATAAAATTCACAATTCATGCTTTGTTTGTTAATTTCTTTAGACTTGACCTATGCCATTTTACTTTACTAGGAATGGTTTGCTCACAAGTAAACCCCTGAGAGGAGACACAACTTATACCATAAATAAAGAATGTTTTTAGAGCTATGTCTTATGCCTGTTCCCCAAACAAAATAAGCTATATCAGCAAACCGACATTGCTATAACTGCATCTACAGTAGGGATTTTTGGTAGTATAAAAATGTTATAGAGAATCACACCCCTCGCTGACTGGCAAACACTTCTAGATGGCCTGTGATTCTCTTTTTTTATGTTAAGCAAGCACAAAGCAAACATTTCAAATTGCATATTTGATTATAAAATGGGCAGTGTACAGTTCATGCTGTTGGTTGGTGCAAGCAGTGAAACATGAAGCATACATTGTACACTGCAATACATAATCAAAAGTAGCTTTTCACTAGGAATTTGAGTTAAACATTTGCTTGTTGTGAACAAATTCTCACTCTGTAAACCTCAAGCATGCGAGCGTTTGTTAAAAGTGAACATCAATGCATCATAAACATGATCAAATCAAAGTAAACTTTTCCAACTCAGACAATTACACGTTAGAAATGTTTCTGCTATTCCACAGCTCTAGCTTGGATACTTGGACATCTGCTACTGTTACTCATGTTGAATACTACCTTCAACCCCAATCCTGTAAAGACCTATACATATGAAATCAATGGGACTACTTGGAGTAGTAAAGTTAAGCACATGCATAAGTATTTGCAGGATTGGGGCCTTAGTTTGCATATAAGGCCTTTGGAATTCAGTGGAACCACTTGTGGACTAACTCCCTGATTCTGTAAATACTCTTAACTTTCAGCATGCAAATGGTCCCAGTGAAGTCACAAATGTACATAGGTGCTTGTAGGGTAAGGGCCTCAATTGGTACTCAATGTGAGAGTGAAACTTCAGCCTTAGCCTTGACTTTTGTGGCATTTCTTTGTATATTTGAGGGACAGAACACAAAAAGGCAGGGGGTGTGGGAGCCTGAGACCTTTCATGATGAGCCAGGAATGAACATTGTATAGCCAGATTAAACGAGGTGATAAAAATGCTGTCAAATTTATAATTATTCTTGAGTTGCTGAGCTTTGCTTTAATTCCATCTGATTAAACTAAGGCCTGGCCTCTGTCTTCAAATACACGCATACTATGTTTCCTGTAAAACTAGTAACTTTGCATGTATGATGGCAGAAGGATTAAGATTTAAAATTATACCCAAAATCCCCCAAACAGTTGCTAATTTAACTTGATTGTGTCTGCACAATGTTACACAATTAAAAAGAAACTCAAGTTATTGCTGTTAGCACATTATCGGTTTTGGTGGATTGTGATTTGTAGCCTTTATAAGAGCCTGTTCAAGTCAAAACATCACTGAGGTTGAGAACCAACAAATAACCAGGTTTCAGAGTAACAGCCGTGTTAGTCTGTATTCACAAAAAGAAAAGGAGTACTTGTGGCACCTTAGAGACTAACCAATTTATTTGAGCATAAGCTTTCGTGAGCTACAGCTCACTTCATCGGATGCATACTGTGGAAAGTGTAGAAGATCTTTTATACACACAAAGCATGAAAAAATACCTCCCCCCCACCCCACTCTCCTGCTGGCAATAGCTTATCTAAAGTGACCACTCTCCTTAAAATGTGTATGATAATCAAGGTGGGCCATTTCCAGCACAAATCCAGGGTTTAACAAGAGCGTCTGAGGGGGGGAGGGGTTAGGAAAAAACAAGGGGAAATAGGTTACCTTGCATAATTACTTAGCCACTCCCAGTCTCTATTCAAGCCTAAGTTAATTGTATCCAATTTGCAAATGAATTCCAATTCAACAGTCTCTCGCTGGAGTCTGGATTTGAAGTATTTTTGTTGAAGAATTGCCACTTTCATGTCTGTAATCGCGTGACCAGAGAGATTGAAGTGTTCTCCGACTGGTTTATGAATGTTATAATTCTTGACATCTGATTTGTGTCCATTTATTCTTTTACGTAGAGACTGTCCAGTTTGACCAATGTACATGGCAGAGGGGCATTGCTGGCACATGATGGCATATATCACATTGGTGGATGTGCAGGTGAACGAGCCTCTGATAGTGTGGCTGATGTTATTAGGCCCTGTGATGGTGTCCCCTGAATAGATATGTGGGCACAGTTGGCAACGGGCTTTGTTACAAGGATAGGTTCCTGGGTTAGTGGTTCTGTTGTGTGGTATGTGGTTGCTGGTGAGTATTTGCTTCAGGTTGGGGGGCTGTCTGTAGGCAACGACTGGCCTGTCTCCCAGGATTTGTGAGAGTGTTGGGTCATCCTTCAGGATAGGTTGTAGATCCTTAATAATGCATTGGAGGGGTTTTAGTTGGGGGCTGAAGGTGACGGCTAGTGGCGTTCTGTTATTTTCTTTGTTAGGCCTGTCCTGTAGTAGGTGACTTCTGGGAACTTTTCTGGCTCTATCAATCTGTTTCTTCAGTTCCGCAGGTGGGTATTGTAGTTGTAAGAATGCTTGATAGAGATCTTGTAGGTGTTTGTCTCTGTCTGAGGGGTTGGAGCAAATGCGGTTGTATCACAGAGCTTGGCTGTAGACGATGGATCGTATGGTGTGGTCAGGGTGAAAGCTGGAGGCATGTAGGTAGGAATAGCGGCCAGTAGGTTTCCAGTATAGGGTGGTGTTTATGTGACCATCGTTTATTAGCACTGTACCCTCCTCAGACGTTCTTGTTAAACCCTGGATTTGTGCTGGAAATGGCCCACTTTGATTATCATTCACATTGTAAGGAGAGTGATCACTTTAGATAAGCTATTGCCAGCAGGAGAGTGGGGTGGGGGGAGGTATTTTTTCATGCTTTGTGTGTATAAAAGATCTTCTGCACTTTCCACAGTATGCATCCGATGAAGTGAGCTGTAACTCACAAAAGCTTATGCTCAAATAAATTGGTTGGTCTCTAAGGTGCCACAAGTACTCCTTTTCTTTTAACAAATAACCAGTTACACTGCTGGTAAGTGAAGGATAGACTCCACAGTTTTAATTTAGGAGTTGCACAAGCATTCAGTGTTTGACAAACCAGTCTTTATTTTCGTGGTCTACAAAACTACATTCACATCACAGCATAATCAAAACAAGGACAGGATTCATGAATTGATGAAGAATTTACTATTTAAGCCAAAGAAAAGATAAATTATTTGCCTGAAATGTTTCACTGAGCCAGGATTCATACAAACAAAAGTGTTGGCAGGATTACATTCTTTTGATACGTTTTTCTAATGACTGAACTAAGATTCTAGTATAAACCCTTAATTACTCAAAAGCTTGGCTCCTTATAGAAATGCATTTACCCAGGAACATTTAGCTCCTAATGCTGACTTTCCTCCTATGTTATTTCCAGAGGTTTTTTTATTAGCATTTGTCATTGTGGAATGTGCTGATGCAGAGCATTTTGTGGATATTTAAATACAGCTCTAGATTGTGAGGTTCCATATTTATTACCTCCTCCTGACTTACACTGTAAGGGACTGATGCTGCATTCCTTACTTCAGAAAATTCCTGTTGAAAGTAGTGCTGGGCCACAATTAAAGCCCCATATCACGACACAGGTTTGGGTCTGAATTTGCAGCTTGAATGTTGATGGAGGCTAACAGTTTAGGGAAGCTCCTTGTACAAAACGGGTGATTATAGGGCAAAAAGGTAACTGTGTGTGAAACTGTCCAGAAGAAAAGGTGTATGTATCTCGTGAGTGCAATTTGCTTGTTTGCTCCTCTGTGCACCCATTTTGCTGATGCAGTTTGGTTGCTTGCATATGAAAATATGAGCTGTGCAACATGTGGGGGGGTCTACTGAGGGGAAAGAAAGGGTCACTGAGGATTTAGTTGTGCTTTGTGGCATGTTGGGCTTTGAGTTGGCTCTGGTAGCATGGTGCCTCAGGCTCTTTAAATCCTCCACCTCTCTGCACACTGTGTAGCCTGGCTCTCATAGGAGAGTGTTTCAGTTCAGCAATGAGATGCGTTGGAACGGCTGTATGAACATAAAGAACCTACTCCTACTTGACCAATGATGGCCGCAAGACAGTCCTGTGTTTGTTTTGTGTGTGTGTGTCTTTCATTTCTATTTGAGAGTATGTTTGTGAGAAATAGAGAGAAACTCAGGTTAACGTCACTAAACAATTCTCACTGAAGTTCTTTTGCTGATGTCACCAGTTTCAAGCACTCTGTTGAGGCTAGTTTTGCTTAGCAATGTATATTCTGCGTCCTGTTTTTTTGGTCTGTTGCCTCACACTTAACTGTCCCTTTCCCATCTGAAGCAGAGCTAGCTTTTATCACGTGTCCAGTACCACTATACATGGCATCCTTGGAAGAATGGCCACTGAAACTGGCACAGACTGCATGTGTTTTACAGGGAACATACTGTTCTTGGAAAGGCTTTGGCCTGTAATTGCCAGCTGTACAAACAATTGTGTCAGGTCCTTGCAAGAAATTTCTAAATAGCCTGTTAAACCATTCTGAGCCATTGTGATGCATATCTTTCTGTGGTAGACTTGCAAAATGGTGGCTTGGAGATTTAAGCAGGTAAAATCCTGTTATTGCTAATGAAACCAGTGTACTTAACTCCTTGCCTACAGGTCTCAAAATGTACCCCACTCTGTGCACATTTCACAACACCAAAGAAACCCTCTAGTAAAGTTTTTTAATTGCATTCATGATTTCACATGCTCAGAATTCCTCTTCCCTCCTCCCCCAGCCCACCACTTGCCCATACAAATATATGCTCCTTTGTAAATCATATGTAAATAGTTCTTTTAAAATTCTGTGATACAGAAGAAGAAAATCTCAGAAACATGACCCAAAGCAATATTTCTTTGAAAAAGTGGAGATTGATAAAAATGCCTAATGGCAGGTTGATGGAAACCTCCTGTCCGCCTTTCTAACGCCAGCGAGTCCTTTCTCTCAAGGTATTTCAAAGCTACCACCTACTGAAGATACATTGCAACTTTTTTTTTCAATTTTGTCCCTCAAAGAAAGTGGGAACGTCATCTCCTAACGGCTATTACTACTACTAGTGTCACCGGTTTCTCTGCCCCTGGTAAATCCATACTGCAGTTTCAAGAAAATATACTGTATGATTATAAGTTGTTATTAGTATTGAAATAACACTTAGAGGCCACTACCAAGATTAGGGCCCCCTTGTGCCGGGCCCTGTAATTATTGAGTGTTATATGTGTGCGTGCATGCGTGTCTGTCTGTCTCTGTGTACAGACAGACAGCCCCTGCTCTGAAGAACTCCGTCTAAATAGACAAGGCAGACAAAGGGTTGGAGAAATGTAGTATTAATGTCATCCCCACTTTACAGATGAGGAATTATGCTCAGAGAGATTAAAGCCGAGATTAACAAAGGTATTTAGGTACCTAAAGATGCAGATAGGTGACTAACTCCTAATGACTTCCAATGGGAGTTAGGTGCCTAATCTCCACAGGTGCTTTTGTATCTACAGCTAGGCACCTACCTGCATTTTTAGGTGCCTAAATACCTTTGTAAATCTGGCCCTGTGTGATTTGCCAGGATTATACTGGAAGCCTATAGCAGAGCTGAGAAACAAACCCTGATCTCCCAAGTCTAGAGCCTACCTTACTACTCAGAGATTTCTGGTGATTGGATTTGCATGAGTGTCCCTTTCTTATCTTGTCCCCCAGTGCTCTGCAAGGCGTATAGACAGCCCCTGTATCAGCACTTGAGCTGTGCTCGAATGTTCCGGATGGCGTTCTGGTATTTCTGATGGGGTGCAATGAAGAGGGGAGCACAATGGAGGGGGTCAGGAGGCACAAAAGAGAGAGGTAGGGGAGCCATGCCCTCCTCCCACAGCTAGCTCTGAGCAGCAACCCAGAAGCCACGGCTTCTCCTCACGGGCATGCCCAAGCCAGCAATGTGGGGCGGCTCTGCAGTAGGGGTCAGTTGCCTGCATCCTCACCCAATGGGGAGCCCCTGCTGGCGTTCTGGCACTGTGGGCTAGGAGGAGAGGCCAAGGCATGGCCAAGAAGGGAGGTAGAAGCTGCTGGGTCTACACTCAGAGCCGGCCAAGGGGGAGGCTTGGGCACTCCTTCATTGTGCCCTGTCCCTGCCTTCCCTATGGCCAGTGCTGTGGGCACCCTCTTCTTCCCCCCAGAGAGCCCTGTGCCACTGCACAGGCTGAAGGGTCCTGGCAGGAGTATAGAGCCCCCCCCACCCCCTTTTTGCTGCCAGTGAGTAAGTCGACTCACAGTGATGTCATCAAGGCTTTTTTTTTTTTTTTTTAGAACTCAAGCACAGCTCTGTATAGCAGTCTTCATGCTAAACATCCTCCCCCCTGAGAAAATAACAGCGGCCTGCTCCATGAGCAGTGGAGGTACAAGGGTACAAGGAACCTTCCTTCCATACCCTCCTTATGCCCCAACTTGTGTAGTACATCTAGAGACCAGGCTGAATTCAGTCCCTGTGCTCTCTGAGTGCAAAAACTCCTTCCTCCCTATTCACTGGGGAGGTGCTCGCTACCCAGGGGAGTGGCAGGGAGGTGGTGGGGCTGGGCTAGGGAGCTCCTGTGCTCGTCCTGGGACAGGCAGCTTGATCTAACTATAAGTAAACGAATCAATATAAACTCAGATGCATTTGTCTGCACTGTACTGCACTCATCACTATAGTTACCTAGACAATAAAGTACCTTCTCAAAATGCCAATATTTACCTCCTGGAGAGGAGGTAAACTTTGTTGAGGGAGTGAAAAGGGCAGTATGTCCCTAGTGCATTTAAAAATGCACTTCCATTTTAGTTTATTTAGCTCATTAGTGAATACGTCACTAAAGGGTACAGAAATATTTCTCTTTCTGCTGTTTTTTTCCTTTTTTTGTTGTAATATCTGCACCCCTGGTGGGTGTGGAATAGAAGGTAAAAAACTAGTAACTGATAAGATCTTAGGCCCCAAGTCAATAATGCATTGAAACAGTACTGAATCAGAACATCTCTGCACTGAATACAGGAATGGACTACACTTACAGTACAATACTGCATAGATCATTCTAGCATAAAATCTGTTTTCTTGCCATGGTTTAGTAGATTATAATTAGAGCTGGTCGAAAAATTTTGAATGTTCAAAATTTGTAAAAAGTTTTTGATTTTTTTTCCAATTATTTTTACAAAAAATCTTATGGATGATCAAAAAATTGTAAGTTTGACATTTCCAAGAAAAAATTGAATTTTTTTTTAAAAAGTTTCTAATTTTTTGTTATTATGTTTAATAATGAAGCTTTGTTTCTGAGATGTAAGCAAAAATTAAAGAAAACCCCACAAACCCATTTAACAGAAAACAACCCACAAGCTTTTAAAGGCTCCAGGTTCCATATTGGTTATCTGATCTATGAACAGACTTTGCATGTGTCGTTATTCCTTCAAGCATGACAGACTGGAGTCATTTAAAGTAATTGGGGTGTGCTGTTTGCCATGAAAAAGGAGGAGCAAGAAGAAATGGCAGGGTTCATAACAGGTCTCTGAGCTGTACGTTGGACCCCGACCTGGCTGCTGGTCTTTCTAGTGTACTGCATTGGTATTTTCAAGGCAAAACTTATTATTATTATTTTTTTAAGAACTGCAAAATCTCTTTCTTCACATCTCAAACTAGTGTGTTTGATGGCACTACAAGAAAGCAAACTGACAATGGGAACAACTGCCTGGTGGCATCCTTACAGCAAAGGACTGCAAACAGTAAATTAGAGCTTAAGAAAAAAGGACTATAGCCCGCCTGAAGGTGAAGAGTGGTGCATTAACAGAGTCACCAGTAGGTAAGACAGCTATTCAGTTTGGTGAGGAGGCTACCCATCCTGGGAGGGTATAGTGCAGCCTGGGCTGCACGCTTGCTCCCAGCAGAAATACCCATTTCCAAATGAATGGCTACTGAGCATCTCGTTTCTATAATGTGGATAACAGCTCAGCACCATGGTCTCCCCATTATGCCAATCCCCCATGCAGAAAAGCAGTGTGTGCATCTCAGCAAAGACTCGATCCTATATCCATTGAAGTTGATGGTAATGCTGCCATTGACTTTAATTGTGCAGGATCAAACGTCCTATGTAAATCTCATTTCTGCTCTCTATCAGCATCAAGCAAGACCTTAGAACAACAAGAAGCTAAAGGTACGAGAATAATTTCATGTCCAGGACCACCAGAGCTGATTGGAAAATGGAATTGCTATCCCATAGGAAATTTTGACATTTCAAAATTTATTTTCCCCGAGAAAAGTGGGTGCATGGAGAATACTTAAATATTAATTGCAATGTTCACTTTTTGAAATTCTGCCTGAATGGTGAAAGAGGGACACTTGTTTTGCACCTTCTGCCTCATAAAATGTAAGTTATGTGGTTCAGTTCATACATACTGATCAGTGAGTAGTCTTGAGACTAAAACTTAGTGGCTTAGTAAATGGATGGATGGTGCCGTGTAGCTGAGTGCAGTTTTCATTAATTCCTGCTATTTTACCATAACTAACACATCTCATTGAAACCATTTTTTTCCCAATTTGCCCCAGTCTTTGATGTATTAATATCTCCAGTAGGGCAAAACTATTGAAAACATTAAAGTAGAGACTGGTATCACTAGGTCCAAGTACCAGCCATTAAGACAGGGACAACTTAGGACCCACATTTTCCAAACTGTGCATGTGCCAAAACGCATAGAAGTAAATGCCTACTTTGCAAATGCCACTGTGCAAATGAATGGTTAATGCAACGTGGTAATTTACACATTCGGGGTGAGTGAGGATCCTAGCGTCTACATATAAAGACTAAAATGGGCGACATATTAAAGAAAAAGGACAAAACAAGCTATATAGTTAAGTGGTTTTAAAAAAATAAATAAGTTCAAGGGATGATTAACTTAATTACCTGAGGGTTCAAAGGCCAGATATTTATCTAGTGTAAATAAGCATGGCTGCATTGAATTCCACTATATAATTATTATCTATTTAGAAAGAAGGAGCATTTCTCAGTCCTTAATCAGAGACATTGGATATAAGAAAATTACAGAAAACTATCTGGATTAAAATTATAGGGGGCCCAATTTTCAGTGGAACCTCAACCGAACCTCATCTTGTATGAACACTTCTTTTGCATAGCCCATCCAGCAGTCCCATCCGTGCACCTGCATACCTAGCTGGTAGGACTTTTGCTATCTCATAGTGATCTTCTGTTAGAGATACAAGGCAGGTGAGGTAATATCTTTTATTGAACCAACTTCTGTTGGTGAGAGAGACAAGCTGTTGAGCTTACAGAGCTCTTTTTCGGGCTCTTCATAGATCTTCTGCGTCCTGCTGCTCTTCATGTAGGCTTTTGAAATGAAGACAATTGGGCCATCTTCTCCTCTCCCCTTCTGCAGCATGGAAAGGTGCAGAATGGAGTAGGTGTGGGGAGGCCCCAGGAAAGTGAGAGAGAATTATGCACCCACTGTGAAGTTGCTTCTTATCGATCTGGAAGAAGCTCAGCTCCCTCAAGATAGGTGGATATAGGCAGACCAAAAGGGGAGAAGTTGAGGAAACAGCCCGTCTCTGTGATGCGTTCCCCTCTCAGGATAGAGTGCAGTTTGAATCATCAGTTGTTATTGTTCTGGGCAGAGAAATACAAGCTGAGCACTCCCCCAATACAGGCATTTTCAGCTGACCGGTTATGGCCAGATTCTGGTCCCCCTATGCCATCACAGCAGTATGGAAAGGCCAGAACAGGGGAAAGAACCTGGCTTATTGTTTGTTGGGTCACAAACTCTAACTCTGAAAAACTTTACTCATGTGATCTGTCCTACTTACTGCAACAGGACTGCTCACATAAGTAGGATTTGCAGGAGCAAGCCCCAAAAATAGATTAATGGAGAAAGGGAACCTGAGTGTTAATAAAGGGGGGAAAGAAGAATATGCCCAATCATTGTTCAAAGAGTCATTTATACGTAAAACACTGTAAACTGAAATTGAATTCACTCATGTTCATGTGTATAAATCCATACAGTGGTGGTTAACTGATCTATTAGCCTCTTTAGAGTTACAAAGTTATCTACTAGGAGCAGAGATCCCTAACTGGTCTGCTTGCACTTTGCTAATCGCACTGTTATTTGTTAGTTACAATGAGATCCACTGCATTTGAATAGTCTGCTACCTGAGCCCTTAAAGCCCAGAGCCCGATCCTACAAGGTGTTCAGTGCCCCAACATCCACAGACTTCAGTGAAGATGGGGAGGGTCAGTACCTCTCAAGAGGCACTTAGGAATTTGCAAGATCAAGACCTAAAGATGTGTGAGGGCTCACACTTTTATGTTATTTCTTTTATGTATTCATGTAAAAGATATTTGGGAAGGGGGAGGTGAATTTTTTGCACAGCTCTTTAGGTAGTTTCTGAGTCATCAGGGTGTCAAGATTGTAAATAATGAAGACAGTCTAAGGGCCACATTTTCTAAGAGTTCCAGGTTTTGAGAAAAGCTCAACAGGGTGGATATTGTACTCTTTTGAAAATCAGGCTGTAAATGTACTAACGGCAGCTACTAAGCACTTCTGAAAATCTGGCCCTTATTTACTGCTTACATGGGAAGTGAGCTTCTTTGAAAATAGATTCCCAATTCTGAGTGTGAGCATAGGAAGAACTGTCCTGATTGTACTGTTTGGAAAATCTGGCCCCGCTGACAGACAGCTGTGTGTGGCTTAAAAAGCTAGAGTTATTGTTGATATTTGGTGATGGTTTGAGAGGTTTTTTTAATATTGTTTGCGTTTTCTAAATAAAAATTATTTCTGGAAATTGCAGAATATTGAGGAGCAGAAGCTTTCTTTGTATGTTGTAATCAGACACTGCGGCTTCAAAGGCCAAAATCTCAGCCATTTGTTCCTGTTCACAAGTGCTAAGCCATGTTGGTAGAAAAAGGGGGTTGTTTTGCTGCATGCAACTTTATTTGCTATGTGTGTTATACTCTGTAGCTCAGAACAGTGTTCCTCTTGCCAGCTGCAAATGCTTACTACATTAGAAGAGAGGGACAAAAAGATTTGTATAAATGCTCGATTGTTCTGAATATGTAGGCTGGATAAGTATGGCTGGAATTGGGGTTATGACTCTGAGAGCAACAGGATGCAAATCACAAGTGTTACTTTTACATTCCACTGGAAATTAAACAAGCTGGGTCTGAAGAAACTGTGCTTCTTTTTTAGGACATAGATGACTGCAACCAAAAAGCCGTGCAGCAAGGCTCAGCAGGTGTCAATACTGACGAGGCAGCAGTAAAACAAGAGAACCCCAAGGCATCTGCCACAACAGACTCCAATAATTCTGTCATGAGTTTCTTTAAAACACTGGTAAGTCTTTGCCTACAGTTTTGCTGTATAGGGAACACCTAAAAACAAAGAGTGTGTATTAAATTCCAATTTATATGCATCTATGAATGTCGAATATGCTCATCATCTCAGGTACCAAAGATTAATGTTGTAAAACTAAACTGATGCCTTAGAGAATGCTTAGATTGATAGGTAGAGAGAGAGACTGTGCAATAGTTACTTAATGGTATTGATTAGGAAAACTTTCTCTATTCTTATAGACTATTTTAGAACCCAAGTCATTCAGTTCTGTTAAAAATATTTTCTGTGAGTTAAAACTTGCTTTGAAAATGTCTAAATGTACAAACAAAACAATCATCAGTTACTGGCAGCACAAATGTAAGCCAAGGAAGAGACAGGAAAACCATTAAGTACAAAGAAGAACAATAGTTGTTAATGAGAGAGGAAGCAGGGTAATGAAAATACTAAATTAGCCATGCAAAAGGACAGCAAATGCCATAGGTTATAATCCAGGAGGATCAGAATTCATGATTGGGTTCACCTTTAGGGAATAATAGAACCTGTAGGTTTGTCTAATATATATTTTATCTTGATTTTTATCTTTCCGTACACTGTCTCAAAATTACATTCAGGAAATGAATTCATCTCATATTAATATGCAATAAGTCTTTCCCATTTGGAAAGCAAAATAGAGTTTGATATTGTAGGTTGCATGTGTATTCTTTCCCTTATGTCATAGATAAGCCTGCTAGGTTCTAACTAACTGATGAAATTCCAGATCCTTCCTATTGAAAGAAACTGAATTTGGACATATTTCATCAACTATTACAGTATTTTGTTTTCTCAAATATTTAAGGTTTCACCAAGCAAATCAGAAGCCAAAAGTGACTCTGAGGACAAGGTAGGCAGTTTGCTTGATGTTTTTCTCTCTGTCATTACCATTACAGTGTGCTCAGATTGGCTTCAATGCTATCCTTTCTTCTCCTGTGCCTTCCCTTCATCTGTACATGAGGTTACTGTTTGTTGTAATAAAACAAACAGTAACCTTTCAGAAATAAAATACAAAAGAAGAAAGATGACCATAGACTAGTCTATTTTTTCCATTCAGTTTCAAATAATGTGCTGAATGTACTACTTAATTCACTTCCCATATTAGAAGTTTGAAGCTGAAATAGTAATATTGTTATATTAGAAGTTATTTAGATTCTCAAACTAGATCAGTTTGGGGTTTCTGGATGAAATTCTGGGCCCACTGAATTTAATTGCAAAATTCCCATTAACTACTATAGGGTCAGGATTTCTTTATGATTTTGCTTATACAGCTATGCAAAGCTGCCAGTTTTCACTTCCTATTATTTAAATGTGAATATAGATCTTTTTCTTGAGGCCTTGCATACAGGGCGACATTCTCACCTCTTTGTACATAGGGTCACAGAAGTCTTTCAGCACATGCAGAACTATAGCTATTCTGTGCAGGGTGTGGAACAGGTCCATAGGAAGATGACAACACATTCTGCTCTTGTTGGAGCTGGGGTCCAAACCAGATGCCATTGGTGGGAACGTGCCCACCAGGGGTCTGATCTAACTCCCATTTTAATCAGTAGGGAAGACTTTCAGTGATTTCAGTGGGACCAGACCTGACACCTTCATTGTGTGTCTCTAGCGGTCACACTAGGAGCATGCTGTAGTTGGAGGGGCTGTACTATTCCTGCTAAGTAGCTGAAACCTGCACCCTGATCCTGGTTTGTGAGCTAAATTCTGTCCCCCTCCACCTCTGTGTAATTCTCTCATTTATTCAGGCTTTAGAGGACACGGGGAGGTGAGAGTCAGTTTCTCCATGATGATTTTAAAATGGAGTAGAAAGAATGTCCAGATTCTTCTAATGTAATGCAGCATGCAGGTTGCAGTCTCTCCTACAGTGGCATTGCCTCCCCACCCCTAGCAGCTCGTGAAAATCAGCATAATCTTCATAGGCACAGACTTTATTGGAACTACACTCCTTTATACTAGCTGAAGATATGGCCCATTGTGCCAATTTCTACATGCTGTTACATCTAGAGTCTTGCTGCTGAAGGTAGAAGAGTTATTCTGGATTTACACTGGTGTAACAGAGCAAAAATTGGCCCATCAAATGTGTGAGCTCCAGGAATCATCATTATTGTAGCTCTGTGAAGCATTATGATGGTAGGAGTCTTATTATTGTGCATATCTGAAACCTGGCGTTGTCCAAAGTGTATACATCTAATTTGTGAAGGTTGCATATGTTCTGGAAACTGTTTTTAAAAGCACAAATCATTCTAAGAGAAACAAGTATGCCTTTAAGGACTGCTCTTGATCCCATTTTGAAGTCAGTGTCAAAAATCATAATGGCATCATCAGCAGCAGAATTGGACCATCAGAAAATATAATGTAGCTTAATAACGCAATGTTACAGTAGCTACAGGAATTCCCGGTGAACCTGGTAATCAGTTTATATGACTATAACTAAATAACCTCCTACATTATTTTTATTAATTAGATTTTATCAAGTGCATTCAGAGAAATAGCTTAAAGAGAATAAAACAGTTTAAAAAGTAGCATCAGAATTCTGTATATTCGGTAATAAAAAATAACTGTTAATGTATTTCTTCTTTTATACCAATTTCCTACTATTCTTTATGACCCTTTCATTCTTAATTCTTAACAACCAGCCAAATGTTGACAGTTTGGACATGTAATAGGTCATGCACACAATTACCTAACTTGTCCACGCAACTCTGTCAGCTGCCCCTAACTATCAGGGATGAAATTTTCAAAGGAGCCAACAGGAGTAAGGCACCCAAATCCAATTGAATTTCAATGAGATTTGGACACCCAGCTGTCTCAGGAGCCTCTGAAAATCCCAGCCTACATAGACAGTTGCAGGCCTGACTTTGTGAAAACCAGCCTGATATTTCTGCAACATATAACTGTGGATGTAGGCACACTGTAGTTTGGAAACAAATACACTGTTTGGGTTTGGTTTGCTAACACACCTGTAAAAGTAAACATGTCCTGGTGCCTCCAGCAGGATATGCCAATCAGCCTTTGTGCACAATACACAGAGATTGCTGGGAGTGCTTTCTGCGAAGAACACACTTTTATTTCCAATACTCTTTTTTCCAGAATTAACACCACGACTAAGTATTTAGATTGGCAAGACAAATAAATCTTCACTCCTGGTGAGAAATCACATTTTCACTCAATTCAACAAAAATAAAAAAAAAGAAAGTAATATTTTGTGTGTTTGTTTTGTTTAGCACTAAATTTTATTCCCCTCCCTTCCCATTTCAACATCAGTTTGGTAGGAAAAGAGTGAGGAACAAATAATGAATTTCTGATCGAGAGGAATTCATAATCAATGCTTTTCCTCAAAACAGGAATTTTGCCACTTTCACCATATTAAAACCCTGTCAGCAAACAGGAGTACTAAAATTTGACCCTAATTCCAGTTAGGACTTGGTCCTCCCCTTAGTGAAATCAATAGGAGTTTTACCATCAACTTCAGTGGGAGCAGAAGCAGGCTTTTCTTCATGAATACAACAGGGAACGGTTTTTATAGTGCAACCACTTTGTCCACAGAATAAGTTCTCTCTAAGTATGTGTCTTCATTGCAGAGTTAGCCCATACTCTTACCTACGTAATGCCCACTCATGTCCTCACCCAACTTTGGTTGTGCTTCCAACCCAAACTAGCTGGCACAGCTGCTGCTATGGGTTAGAGTCCAGGTTCCACTTCATCTCGAACTGGTAACCCACCCACTTTGCAGTGAGGACACATTTGAGTTCCAATAGTCCTCCAGGGTCTTCCCACAGTTCCCTCCAGGACAGACAGATTCTCCCAGAATTCACTGGGAAGGAATCATAGAGCATCTTTTCTTACTGTAGCACAAGAACTATGGGATATGCCCCCAAAAGTCTTAGTGACACACAGCTGTGTGCAGCACAGTGGTGACGCAGTAAGTTGGCTCATAGAATCATAGAAGATGAGAGTTGGAAGAGACCTCAGGAGGTCATCTAGTCCAACCCCCTGCTCAAAGCAGGGCCAACCCCAACTAAATCATCCCAGCCAGGGCTTTGTCAAGCCGGGCCTTAAAAACCTCTAAGGATGGAGATTCCACCACCGCCCTAGGTAACCCATTCCAGTGCTTCACCACCCTCCTAGTGTAATAGTTTTTTTCTAATATCCAACCTAGACCTCCCACACTGCAACTTGAGGCCATTGCTCCTTGTTCTGTCATCTGCCACCACTGAGAACAGCCTAGCTCCATCCTCTTTGGAACCCCCTTTCAGACAGTTGAAGGCTGCTATCAAATCCCCCCTCACTCTTCTCTGCTGCAGACTAAATAAGCCCAGTTCCCTCAGCGTCTCCTCGTAAGTCATGTGCCACAGCCCCCTAATCATTTTTGTTGCTCTCTGCTAGACTCTCTCCAATTTGTCCACATCCCTTCTGTAGTGGGGGGGCACAAAACTGGACGCAGTACTCCAGATGTGGTCTCACCAGTGCCGAATAGAGGGGAATAATCACTTCCCTCAGTCTGCTGGCAATGTTCCTACTAATGCAGCCCAATATGCAGTTAGCCTTCTTGGCAACAAGGGCACACTGTTGACTGATATCCAGCTTCTCGTCCACTGTAATCCCCAGGTCCTTTTCTGCAGAACTGCCGCTTAGCCAGTCAGTCCCCAGCCTATAGCAGTGCATGGGATTCTTACGTCCTAAGTGCAGGACTCTGCACTTGTCCTTGTTGAACCTCATCAGATTTCCCAATCCTCCAATTTGTCTAGGTCACTCTGGACCATATCTCTACCCTCCAGCATATCTACCTCTCCCCCCAGATTAGTGTCATCCGCGAACTTGCTGAGGCTGCAATCCATCCCATCATCCAGATCATTAATGAAGATGTTCAACAAAACTGGTCCCAGGACCAACCCCTGGGGCACTCCCAGCCAGCTGACTGCCAACTAGACATTGAGCCATTGATCACTCACTACCTGTTGAGCCTGACGATCTAGCCAGCTTTCTATCCACCTCCATTCATCCAATCCATACTTTTTTAACTTGCTGGCAAGAATACTGTGGGAAATTGTATCAAAAGCTTTGCTAAAGTCAAGGTATATCACGTCCATCCCTTTGTCCATATCCACAGAGTCAGTTATCTCATCATAGAAGGCAATCAGGTTGGTCAGGCATGACTTGCCCTTGGTGAATCCATATTGACTGTTCCTGCTCACCTTCCTCTCCTCCAAGTGCTTCAAAATGGATTCCTTGAGGACCTGCTCCATGATTTTTCCGGGGACTGAGGTGAGGCTGTAGTTCCCCAGATTCTTCTTCTTCCCTTTTTTAAAGATGGGCACTATATTTGCCTTTTTCCAATCATCTGGGACATCCCCCAATCACCCTGAGTTTTCAAAGATAATGGCCAATGGCTCTGCAGTCACAGATAAGCCTTTTCAATGTGGCTGATGACCTGGGTTAGCTCTACAGTGAAAACACACCCTTAGATCTGTCCAAAGAATGTTAGGAAGATCCTCACCTTCATGCCTACAAAGAACAAACTACTTTAGGGTTGAATTTGGCGTCTTAAAGCACACCAACATGCTGTTAACCAACATACCTATGGACTTAATCTATTTTTGAGAGAGAGAGAGAGAGATGCTCTCCAAACATGGGTGCAACCTTATTGATGTCATTGGAGTTTCACCCATGTTAATAGAAGCAGAATTTGGCCAATACGATAAATCTGTATTTCTTCTCTTCTGTTGAATCACACTGTCATAGGATTAGCTGAGGTTTTTTTATAAGTTGTTATTGGACAAAGTTATCCACTTGACTGGAACAAATCTGCCCTCAACTGAACCATTTATTCAACCCTTCACAGTACTCCTGACTTTGTACCACTATGTTCAACCCTTCAGCAGAGCCATGGGTATATCAAGAGCACTGCAGAACAGAAGAGGGTAAAGAAGAACTGGCCATTGCTAATCTTAATAGCTAACTGAACTATCACATAATAAAAAATCCAAGAGATAGTATGCGACAGAGTTAGGGGCAACTACGTGTCAAGGGAAGATCTAGGTGTCAGGATGACATCTAATGCTATGTCAGCTTCAGAGCTTCCTGCAAAATACTTCATATTATCCTGCACGATTGAGTGAACAATAGTGTCTTTAATTTAATTGATGGCATTGTAGACCAAACAATATTTATTGCTTTGGGACTTGGATCACTCAGTGTTCTTGTGGTTTCTATAAGTCAGTCAACTCTGATTGGTCAAAGCTTTCAATAAAAACAACTGTGATCAGTTGGTAGTTTTCGTTTTGGATTTGATTGGTCTAATCTGGCATATTCATACTTTTGAATGTATTAGGCCTGATTTTTAATTCATTCATGTAAATATAAATCAGGAGTACCTTGTTTGCAATAAATTGAGTTACAGTGGGATAAGAGATCAGAATTAAGCCCAAGACATTTGCAAATAGCAAAATAAAACAAACATAGATTTAAATAAATATATTTAATTAAATATATTAAATAAAAAAAATAAAATTAAATAAAACAAAACATTCTACCATCCCACCTAAAATGAGAATATCACAATGGTCCATTCTGGCTTTATAATCTATAACCTTAAAGAGTGAAGTGAGCTGTAGCTCACGAAAGCTCATGCTCAAATAAATTGGTTAGTCTCTAAGGTGCCACAAGTACTCCTTTTCTTTTTGCGAATACAGACTAACACGGCTGTTACTCTGAAACCTGTCCTTAAAGAGTATGTATCATACACTGAATGTTTTTATTGAACACCATTTTACTTTCATACGTTTATAAAAAGGGCTGAAGTTTTCTAAGAGGTGGATAAAGGAGAAATCTTAACTGGTGTTACCTGTGAACTCTATAGAGTATTGGCATTAATATTATTACAGTAATGGGGTTAGTCTGGTTCAGAAATAGAATTGGCTATTCTATTCCTGAACCAGACTATACTTCTAGATCTGGTATCAGAGAGTAGGATACTCCTGATTCATGCTCAGATTGGAAGATCATTCTCAGAAGCAGTGTCCTTTTAAGGGAATATACAATGGAGTGACTTTGAAACATTTACTTCCTGATTTAAGAATGTTAGTATCTGCCCACTTCCTAATATTTCTCTGATTTTTTCAACATGACTGGTAGACATTGCATAAGCGTTTTACACATTTCCATATATCTCAGAATGTTTTGAACATGCATTTTAGATTAATGCATTAATGGAAGATTAATACATTTTTATTATTTATACATATTATTCAGAAACCTTTTTTATATAATCAGCAGTACAGCATCAGAAAAACCCTAAATAATAAAGATAAACCCAGACCCTGCAAAGATTTACACACCCACTTAATTTTAAGCACATGAATAATCCATCTGAACTCAAAGGAACTATTCATGTGCTCAAAATTAAGTACATGCTTTAATCTTTGTAGAATTGCCGCCTTAGCATAATGATGAATTTGGGGCCAAATTCTGATCTCATTTATACCAGTTTAATCTGGAATGAAGTTAATCTTGGATTTAATTGGTGTAAATTAATTCAGACTTTGGCCCACTGGACTCAGATTAAACATTCACATACAAATTCTTCTCTCATTTGTAACTCTGGTCAAATCATCTGAATTCCACCGAAGTAACAGAAAGAGGAGGTTTGCCAAGTGATGACTGTCAAATTTTTGCTACTGTTCACCTAAAACAAAGTCCATGGGAACTGAGAGATAACTATTAAACAAAAAATATAACATTATTTTGGCATGTTATTGTCCAGGTGGATGAAATGAAATGTTTGACTTTAATACACCACATGTAAGTGTTGTATTATGTATTAATTAATACTTAATTATGTATAATTAATAATGCATTAAAGGAAATGGAGTATGTAATAGACTATGAATGCTGTTGCACAAAAGGAATCCAAAGTGGAAAAGGGCCATGGTGGGCATCCTGCTCAGAAGACATCAGCAGAATCCCAAGCTAAAGGAGCCAAGAAAAAGAAGTCAGAGAGTCCCAAGTTAGGACACAAAGCATTTAGCAAATTCTTTAGGCATAAGGTCTGTATATGATTCTAGCAAAAGTGGAACCCTGAGAAGTAACAGATGGCTCTTGTCGCAGGGTGAAGTATTAAAATGATGGGATTTCATATGGTGCAACTGAAATCGGAATCTGATCAACCCTTAAATAATTTGAAAAATAATTACATGAGCATATACCTAAAACCTGTGGGGAAAAAGTGTTTTGCAACATGGAAATACTTCCCTCATATACCATCTGTGAATTCAGGATTCTGAAAGAATTCCTCTAATCTGCTAAAACCTACTTTCTTTTATTATTGTAATAAGTCATTAACGCTAACCAAACATACAATGGCCATAACCCGAATACATAGAAGATTTGCACTGACAAACAATGAATTATGAAAAAAAAAAAGGTCTCCTTCAATGGGATGCTAGCTCTAAGGGCCCAATCCAACTTCTAAAGAAGACAATGAAAAGATTCCCATTGACTTAATTGGACTATTCACATGCTTAAAGTCAGGCATGTGCTTAAATACCTTGCTGAACTGGAGCCTATAACCCCAAACATGTATTCAGTAGAGGTGGTTGAAAAATGAGATATTTTTCCATTGAAATGCTTGAATTTTCATTGTAAAACTGAAACATTTTTGGCTGAAAACTGAATTTTGTTCTTGGTTGAAAATCTTTTTTGTTTTTCCTCGTGAAAACTTGAGGAAAGCAGACACTGTCCATGAAAATTTTGATGTAGCTGAAAATCCAGTTTTCCATAGGAAAAAGAAGTGTTGACCGAGAATTTTGAACCCAGTCCTAGTATTCAGTGGGTTAGATCTTAATCAAAGCTTTTGTCTTAACAAGGACGATCAAGATTTATGTTGTGATGCACTGTGGCTGGGAGACAAAGAACAGTAGCATTATATCCCAAAGAATGTAGAGTCAGAGACCCTTTAGCTGAGGGAGGAAAATAATATTAATTGCATGCAAAAATTCCACTCAGACACCCACTTGGAATGTTTTGGGAGTAGGGGGCTTTTATAATAAGTAGCTATGTTAGGGTTAGCGGTGGGGAGGCACCTCTTTAAAACTGACAAAAACATTTTATTCTCCACTGTTCACTAAAAGTTCCATGTTCCTTCATTTTTTTTCTAGAGCAGAAATGTTCCGTCTCATTAAATCTCATGGAAGGTACGACAGTCTTTCCGCTGCAGTTAAAACTATTGGGCACTGTCTAGACGAGGAAAATAGGTCATGTTTTGAAAACATGACAGCTAACATGTTTTGACTAACACATTTTTAAATAGTGTAGAATATTTAATGCATTTAAAATAAGTTAGCTGGTCACAGCCTACCCCCTAGACCCTGCACTAGTGTGAAACATTACTAGCTAATATGTTTTTAAAAGCTATTTAAAAATGCATACTTTTTATGTTGACTCATTCCTCCTTCTGTGGGGATTTTTTAATTGTGTTTTTCAGAGTGTGTGGGTGTTTTGTGTTTAAATATGTAAGAAATTACCACACTATAAAACAAGTGTAAGTAATATTGGAACTACAAATTGTTACACTCTCCAGTGAAAAAGGTAGAAAGTTCAAAGTTGTGGCTAAAACACTACCCCGTTAGTTCTGGCAGAGGTTTCAAATCAGGGCACTACCTTTTGTGCAGCACAGGAAGGTCAGTCCTTTGTCTTGGTTTGCTTCAAAATCTGACATTAGTAACTTAACAGTGGAGTTCCTCGTGTCTTAATTTCTGGTCCTGTGACATGACAAACTGTAATTTAAACGTGAGACATCTCAGGCAATTAGATAAAGAACTAATGTATTTAAAATTATAGTTAATTGTTTTAATAAAATTTAACTGTGAACACTTCATTTTGAGAACCCTTGGTTACTTGGAGTTTTTTTCTATTTAATAGCCTTGTTAGCTTCAGTAATAATCCTGAAGTATTCATCCTAATTGAAGGAGGATAGCAATGATTAAAAAATCCATTGTTTTTCAGTGCTGTCACTTATATAAAATACTAACTTCTAGTCAAAATAAGCATACTAAAAACCAAGTTTCAAATGTTGCTTCTGAGCAGTAACATGGACCCTAATAACTGGAAACATATTAAGCCTGGTACCCTGGGATTTTGTTAGCTTTGATGGGATTCTCCCAGCTGAATCCCTGTGCATCTTGCTATTCAGATCCTGAGTGTATGTCGCTTTATGCTCAGATCTAGTTTTTAAATATAACTTTATTGATTTATGAAATTCCATCTGGGGAGGAGAGAAATTATTAATTAACTTTCAGGCACTATAGCTGAAGTCAGTTTCTGGCTTTCACCCTGGAGTTCTGTAAATTACTCTGGATCATTGGAGTTAACCACAAAAAGGGGAAATTCATGTCTCCAGCAGAACACTCACACCTGTTCTTTCAAGAAATCTCCAACTGCATGGCAAGGTGCCTAGAATTAGAGAAGCAGGAAGAGCATTTGCCCTATATTCTAATTTATTGCTTCTCTTCCTTTTACAGAATTCAGCTACTCCTTTCCTAATCTAAGCTGCCCTATTATTTGGAGTGAGCAGCTCAAGAGTCATGATAACTGGTTCAGTGAAGTTTGGATCTGGTTGCATAAACTGTGTGCTGCAAGGCTACCAGTGTTGCAATAAATCCAAAGATCACACTTTTCATGTGAACAAACTCCCAAATCGAAAAGCAAATCCCAACTAAGACCACTGAGTTTTACCTGATTTTTTACATATAAATATAAATTCGCCCTGAGTTAACAGGTCTTGGGTAGGGAACTCTGCAGGGAGGCGGGGTGGGGGCAATGGAATCAACCTCCAACCACTGGTTCCGCCCCTCTGTAGCTACAACACCAGTTTATAGACTGGAAATTCCTAGCTCCCTTGATCCACATAAGTGTGGACCTCATGGTTTCTTCCCTAGGCTGCCCCAGTGGTCTGCTCTGTTGATGATAATCAGAGATGATATATTCTAGGCACACTCCATGGCCTTTAGAGTGCAGAGATGCCCCACGGCTTCTCTCTTTGCCGTCTCCCTCTCCTCCTGAACAGCCTTACTGCAAAATGCAGCTGCTTTAAAGGGTGTGTGCAGACCTTCTGAGCTTGGGTAAATGTTACTCCCAAAAGGTCTCAAGAGTACAGAACCTTTATCTTCAGTATTGAAGTAGGGCATACAGTGCTTTGCAAAACTCTGCAATAAGACCTGATGCTCGAACAATCATAACAACAACAAAAATGTACTTGCATGGTTATTTGTAATGGGCGTAGCTCAAATATTAACCAGGCCTCAAAACAGAAATTAAAAACAAACATTACATGGCCCTATATAGCCCCAAATCCATCCTAGACAATTCTCTACGTCAGCCGCACCTAATATAATCAGATCCACCTACATTTAAAGGCCTGATTAAGCAATTATTGCAGCACTATCTGCAATATCTTACTTGCGTTTTGCTACAAAATATAGGCCGCAGTATAGCATTTATCACTCAACATTTCTTATCACAGAAATTAGGCCCAGATTTTCAAAGACACCATTTTGCAAACAGTCCCCATCTACAAACATAAGCCAAGGTTTGTACACATGTATTGAGGGTTGTACGTGCATATGCGTGCACACAGGCACACACACACAAATGTGTGCCTTTGAAAAGCTATGTCTAGTTGTTGTTGTTTTTAATTTGTTATGCCTTATACTTGGAAATGAGTTGGAGATTTTTTTTTTCTTGAAAGTGCAAGTCTGTGAAAATAAATGCATGAGAACTGGCCACGAAGCACCTGACATGAAACTCCTGTGTTTCTAAAGATATAAATAAATTGTTGGGAAAAGGACACAAAATGCACCAAATAAAGGTGACTGGTGTACTAGTGGATGAGTTTGAGTTTGGTGATTTCCATAAAGTAAGCATGAAAGCCCAAGACCTTTTAGAAGCCAGCTCTACTCCAGTAAGGTAGAGCTGATGTAGTGTGTATCATTAAAGGGCAATTCCTCTAGGTCAAGCAAAAGGTTTATTGCTGGAGCTGCTCAAACTACAGCTGCCTTGTTTCTTAAAAAAGGGTTGGTAGAAGCAGGGCAGTCCAATTCAATTTACATGGCAGCAGGAGTCTGGACTTTGACACACACAAGTATTCACTGAAAAGAAAATGATTAGCGATACAACCAATTCCTACACTGTGTAACTGAGAAGAATGGTATTGTTCAAAACAAACTTACCGTTGTGCTTTGTTTCCCTTTAGTCCACAAAAGAGGCCCAGGAGCCAACTAATGCCCAAGTGAGTAGGATTACTTATAAGTCATCCAAATGACTTGTATATAGTCATTTTTTTAACTAATGTCACTGCCACATCCAGTCTGACACAATGTATGAATGTAACAGTTAACAGTCTTTGCAATGGATGGATTTCTACTTAGTTTACATCTTCCTTGCCATGAGTTCACTGCATTACTTACCTTTGAAGTGTATGGCAATGCAATTTGTATGAGTGATGCTGTACAAGTTGTGCTCTACTGTGTCATATTTCTTGGGTGAGCGTGGTTTATTGCGTCATCGCTCTTGTCATGAGTGATGCTTGAATGTGTTTTGAGTCCGTTTTCCTTTACAAAGTTTTAATGATGCTGTAACGATTTTTGTGTATGTCTCTAGGGTGCTGAACAGCTGCCGGTCACCTCTGTCAATGTAAAATCTGAAAAAAATGCCCCTCCCTCTCAGGAATCGCAGACTGCAAAAGCCCCTGAACCCGCAGCTCAGAAGCAGGCAGCAGCAGCAACTACTGAAGCCCCCAAAGATATGGCTAAGGAGAGATCTGCACCTACTTCCACACCATTGAGCAAACTCTTCTGGAAAAAGGTATGTCTAGATTTCGGAATGGTTTCCTCTGCTCCCCATCTCCGCAGTTTGGGAAGATAATGTATCTGGATTCCTGATGAAGGAACCAAAGCCAAAAAGTTAAGCAGAGTCACATTTTTAGACAACATAGGTAAGTGTGAATGTCTATGCAGTTACCACCACTGTGCATGTGCTTTGTGCAGTTGCCTGTGCAAATGGCTATTGATGGTTATTTGCACATGTATTTCCTTTACTAGTGTGTAATTATGACCCTTCTGGAAAAGGCCTATATGACTTAATAAAGAGTAATAACTTCCTATAGAATTTTTGAGCTAACCCTATGAATAGGTGATATAAATCTCTATTAAATTATATAGGTTGGTTTAAAAATCCTTTAGAGATTATATTATTCTTTAATAAATTCTATAGGTTTTTAGAGTAATTTCCATAGTAGTCTGTGGTCTGTGATGGGTTCGGTCACAGAGACCTCCCCTTGGTTAGTGTCACCTGACAAGCTGGAATTGCCTCTGAGCCCATTTTCCCTGCCAGCTTGGAACTCCAGAACACCTGCTTTTTGAGCCAGACATGCTAGTTTGCTGCAAACACAGACCCAGGTCTGGTTTACGCCCCCAAAGCTGCAGACTTTAACCAAAAACTGCTTAGCAAGTTGCCTATCTCCAGCACCCAGACACCCAGTTTCAAACCTCAAATAAATCAGTTTTACTCTGTATAAAGTTTATGTATAAATAAATTGTTCACCCTCTATAACACTGATATAGAGCTGATATGCACAGCTGTTTGTTCCCCCAGGTATTAATCACTTACTTTGGTTTCAGAGTAACAGCCGTGTTAGTCTGTACTTGCAAAAAGAAAAGGAATACTTGTGGCACCTTAGAGACTAACCAATTTATTTGAGCATAAGCTTTCTTTGGGTTATTTTGGGTTAATTAATAAACAAAAGTGATTTCATTAAGTATAAAAAGTAGGATTTAAGTGGTTTCAAGTAATAACAAGCAGAATAAAATAAGTTACCAAGAAAAATAAAACAAAACATGCAAGTCTAAGCCTAATACACTAAGAAACTGAATACAGGTAAATCTCACCCTTAGAGATGTTCCAATAAGCTTCTTTCACAACTAGACGCCTTCCTAGTCTGGGCCCAATCCTTTCCATGGTACAATCCTTGTTAGTTCCAGCAGGCATCTTAGGTGAAAAACAGAAGATTCCACATGACAGGGCCCCTTTGTTCTGTTCCACTCCCTAATATATCTTTGGCACAAGGCGGGAATCCTTTGTCTCTCTCTGGATTCCCATCCCTCCTTCTAAATGGAAAAGCACCAGGTTAAAGATGGATTGCAGTTCAGGTGACACGATCACATGTCACTGTAAAACTTCATTACCCACTAGCTGACACCCATGTATACAGGAAGGCTTACAAGTAAACAGAGCCATCTACAATCAATTGTTCTAGTCAATGGGAGCCATGAAGATTCTTAACCACCACTAATGGCCCACACTTTGCATAATTACAGTAGGACCTCAGAGTTATGTTACATATTCCTAGTTTCAGATATAAGAATGATACATTCATACAAATAGGATGACCACACTCAGTAGATTATAAGCTTGGTAAAGATACCTCACAAGAGACCTTTTGCACAAAGCATATTCCAGTTACATCATATTTACACGCAATGTCACAGAGTCTGTTTCTTTTTTTGGAGTCCCATGATTTATTTGTTTTACTCATGCTGACGCTCTGAAACTCTGTCCCTCCCTTGGTCTGTTTCTTCTAATGGGTTTCAAACAAGAATGAACTTACTTATAAGTTTGTGGGTTCAGACAGACAACCTAAGGGTTGGCAGCCCTTAGGTAAAGCAATATATTTGATAGAAACTAGCAGGAATTATGAAAATGAAGCTGCATTTTCTATGGTTCTTTGTGGTACATACAAAAAGGCGGGGCCCTATCTAGTTTTATTTACCAGAGGAACTACACTGAATCATTGTATTGTGAATAACTGCCCCCCCCGGGCTACGGTTCAAATTTAGATGCCAAAAATGAAATGCTTCCAAATAAGTAGATACTGATTAAATGAAGCCCATGAGCTTCTTTGTCTATGATTTCTCTGCTGGGCAGAAGAATTGGAGACATAGTTTCTGTATGCCACTAACATTGAACATTTGTGGTGCTTACTACTTCACAGATGAAGCAAGCGTGATTTGCTTGTTTCACTTCACATCCAAGACAGTTTAAAGCAGTTGTCTGGGTTTATTATTTTCCTATGGCATTGGATGAATCAGGTATTTGTAATAAAAGGAAGCCTGTAAAGTGGGGAAAGAGATATCTGAGAGGTTTCATATTGTTACAGAAACCATATCCACTTTCTGAATATGTCTGGCTCAATGGAGATGCAGAGCAAGATGCATACTGAGCCTCAAGATGGGATAAGAAGAGAAACAGCTGAATCAAAGAGACAAATCCATTAAGTTGTAAATTCACTGACGTCAGTGGGAGTTGTACCAGAAATTCACTTTAAGCCAAGTTGTCAATTTTTTAATAAATAAGTAACCTAGTCTACTGTGTAAGAGGAAAGAAGGGAAATGTAGATCTGTTCCTGAACATTAACTCTCATTGAAGATTTATGGGCCAAAATTCCATTAGGACTAATAAGTGAGATTCTGCTCTCTACAGATGGCCAGCACAAAGCCTCTGCACTAGGGGAGTCTCACTAAAGTCTTCTCCTGAGGGATTCAATTGGACTCAAGTAGTGCAGAGGCCTTCTGCACTGTGGTGAGTTCCATCCAGTATAAATATCAGCTGCCCTCACACACCACAACCCCGTCCAAATATGACAGGCCCAGGCAACTCCCTCCATTTGTTTCTTCTCTTTTTTTTTAACCTCTGTCAATCTGAAGGGAGACTGAAGGGGTATGAGGACATGTCAAGATCCTTCCTGGCATGTGGGACCTCCTTGAGCCTGCAAAAAGGGCTTGACCATCCTACCTAATGTTTCTTGTGGCCCTCAAAATTTGGAACAAAAATAAACACTATTACTGCAAGACAAGAGTCCCACACGTGCTCTGGCACCAGCCCCACTCCAGCCTTGGGTTTATTGTGTTCCTCACCATCCAAATGGTGTTGGTTGATCAGAGTGGAAATTTGCCCCAGTGGTAGACAGGGACTATAGAGAGCTCTGCATATCTCTGTGCAGACCTAACATAGACTGCAGCAGATATGGGTGACCCTTAGAAATTTCTGAGTATAGTTGGGCCTTCACCACATGCATGACTCTAAAGACCCCTGAACTTTTGAGGTCTTTGAAACCTGGACTCAAATTTTGCTGCATGGGCCCATCTTTGCCTAATTTTGAACTATCCAGACTTCCTGATTCTGCAAACTTTGGCTGGAAGTCTTATGAGAACAAGATTTGTTGTGAGATTTCTGGTCTTGCCTGCTTCCAGCTGGGATAGAAATATCATGAGCTAACTGAAACCAAATAAAGGGACAATGAAAAATAAGAGAAATTGGAGAAATTGCCCAAGTTTTACAAAGCTCAGGAAAAAAATTGTTTTGAATTTTGTCTGAAAGCCCTGTCTTGCTTTTTATTTAATCCAAAGCAGTGTTTGTCTAGCTTTAGAAGTTGCTTGATTTTTCTCAGACAAGTTGAAAAATATTTGCATTTTTCGCTAAACAGGTGTTATTTTCAAATGTTTTGTTTTCTCGGTAGGAAACAAGACATATTGTAATTGCTTCATAATAAAATCCCTGGCTTGGCTTTAATGATTGAAATAATGCATTGCACCAGTCTACAACTCCCTGTCGGGTGTTCATGTTCATTCATGTTCCCTCGCTCTCTCTCATTGTAATGTAGCTGATTTAAAAATACATGAAAATGTATCTTTTGTCTCCATTAATGAACTAGTTGTTGTCAAAGGAAGGTTGATTGTCATGGAAGAATTATTTTATCTTATCTCATATGTGGCAGGCATGGTCAAAATTAGGCTAATTAAAAATATGAACCAGGTTCTCAGCTGGTGTGAATTAACTCTTCATTGATTCCAGTGAAATGATGCTAAATTACACCACCTGAGCTTCTGATGCTATATTCTGTTAATTTAAAATAATCTTTGGACCCAGTTCTTCTCCCACATACACTGTTTTACAGTCATTGAAGTGTATCTTGTTTACGTGGGTATAAACCAGTGGGAAATTAGGCCCTTTGTCTTTTGAAAATCTCACTCTTCTCTCTGTTTGAGAAATGGGTACTGTAGGTCAAATCTGAACCTTACATTGGTGCAAACTCCATAAAAACTCCATTGATTTGACCAGGGAGAACTGAATTCAATGGAGTTACTAGAGATATAAATGGGTGTCACTGAGAACAGAATATTTATATTTATATTTTATTTTTAGATGTTTTTAAAAATATTAAATTACCTGTTTGGTTTGAATGATTATCCCTTACCAGCAAAAGATTTGTGTCACTTCCTTAGGTTTTCTTGATAGAGGAATATATTATATTTCCTTTAACCAGGAATCTTGGTGACCTAATCAGCTGAGGCCAAAGGAGTGCATAAAGGCACAAAATGATTTCCCCCCTCATAGGTTAGCCTGAAACTCAAGTTGTTTTGGAGATATTGCTTGTTGGTTTTTATTTTTACTTTATCAATTCCTTTTGCATACTTAACGTATTGCTCTCTTTCCTTAGTTGTTAGAGAGCAGAAGCTAGTAGCAGTTCAAAATAAGTGTGTGTAATTCACACCAATGTGTAGTGCTTCTTTTGAACTAACAAACAGAAACAATCAACAAACAGATCCAGTTACTTCTCCCTTTCCAGCAGGACTCCCTGGAATCTAAAATGCTTGTCTCTAAAAGGAGCTTTCACTTCAAAATATAACTAATGAAGTGACTGTCAACAGACTGCAGTGCTAATGCTTTAATTAGAGCTCGGTAAACAGTGCAAAATAATATCTGTGAATGCTTGTTTAACTCTCCAAATTAATTCACTTCTGCTGCGTTTGGCCCTATTTTGTGATCACTTTCCAGGAATATTCTCACAAATGGCTGGAATGTTTGCCAACGTAGCCTTTCTATATTTTAAGCAAATGGTGAATATTAATGGAAAAGCAAATTTTGCATTTGTAATTACAAGTATTTGCACTGGAAACCTGATTCCAGGACTGGAACGTATCTAGGCATAGAAATATACCACATGGCCATTTTGAA
This sequence comes from Eretmochelys imbricata, assembly GCF_965152235.1. Classification (NCBI taxonomy): domain Eukaryota; kingdom Metazoa; phylum Chordata; order Testudines; family Cheloniidae; genus Eretmochelys; species Eretmochelys imbricata. Next base: position 14,253,081 of record NC_135584.1, read on the forward strand.
TATAGAATGATTACAAACAAGCTGCAGGCTAAGAAGAATTCAGGGAAATTAGTCAGTAAATTATCTCAAATAATGGATACATTCTGGAGGGGAAAATCACAATTTGAAGTAGTTACAGTTTTGAGGTCATAGATGTATCAGCAAAAGACCTGCCTCTGTTACTGAGATGGGAGGCTTCATCTATTGACAGTATAGCCAGCAAGCTGTCCAGCAGGTATGATAAGCATGTACTAAACAGCAACCTTCAGCACTGAGTCATTAGCATGGAATTTGCAGAGCAAACAGTACCTGAAGGGTGCGTGCCATAAAGAAGGAAAATGAATATTTGGGTGGAGAAGGTGGTTATAATGTATTGCCCAGGCCTTATCGAGTCCCTGAAGCGCTTTGTCAACCTCCACTACAGAATGTACTACTGGCAAAGTTGCATGGGAGTCGAGGGTCAGGATATCACTGAACTCTGGTCTTTTTATCCTGCCTCAAGGGGCCAAAGCAACATAAAGGGGCTTTAAAAGGAAAGATCCCTTGTATAGTAACTAGGAAAAACAGGCACAGCTGATTTCTGAGGAGCCCCTTGAAAGTCCTAATGTAGCAGGCATGCTCGGGTGGGGCTAGGGTTGGGACGTGCATCAAACGCTGGGCCATAGCATATAGCACTATAGAGGTTCTGGACAGCGCCACTTCCCACAAGCCGGCAGGGACAGGCTGCAATAACTTAAACAGAACCTTTTTAAGTTACACAGGGGCCACCCAAAATCAGAAGGACACAAAAGTGGCTTAAAGCCATTCTACTTCTCCCACTGGGCTATTGAGTTCTGCCATGTGCCTCTTAAGCAGTAGAGATCAAAATCACACTCAGCTGCATTTTTTTTTAAATTAAAAAATTGCAAAAGAGGAACTCATTAATTAATACTTATGCATTAAAAGAAAATACAGCTTGGTTTGTTAGCTAGGAAATGCATGGCCCAAGAAAAATAGAAAAGTCGAGTCCTATGCAGGGTGGAGATTAGACTCAGATAGAGAGCACCAAGCTCAAGCTACCATGTGAGAATAATACAGAAGGCAAAGTATAGGATTTACGTTAAACGTAAGAAAGGATGCTCAGGAAATGAAACAAAGCCTTATAGCCAGCTCATTACATCAGGCCCAAAAATAAATTACATTTTCAGTTTCACTGCATTTTGTATAGTGCTAACATAAAAGAAAACACTGAACTGAAAACTCCAGGGTACTGGTACAACACCAATTACTGAATCGTAGGAAGGCCTGAAAGTCTTGTAAGTCAGAGGAAGGATTCAGAGCTTAGACATTAACTTATGCACAAACCACCATTACCACTTTAAGTTTTTATAGGAAAAGAAACAGGTAACAGTATCTTACAGGAAGCAGAACAGTACTTTCCAACTAACAAAGAAGCAAAAAAGCTGTAAAATACGGTTATAAGAGGCTGAGAAAATTATTATTTTAAATAATAAAAATAGAATGGTATCTCTGTAATAGTGAGGCTAGTGGGTGGATTTCATTTTATTCCTTCAAACAAGGTATTTACCTTGAAATACTATTCTAAGGATTGGGCTTGCTCTCTGCAAAGTCTGTTTTCTCTCTTTTTAAGGAATTTAAGCTCAGTCACATTGGTGTAAATCAGGAGTAACTCTTGAATTTTGTGAAATTAATTCTAATTTACCCCAGTGTAACTGACAGCAGAATTTTGACTTATAAATCCAGAAAGCTCAGTCAATGTAATTTATGGCTATAGGAATATCACCATGTATTCAAGACAAATAAAGTTGATAAAATTGTTCTCCCTATAATTTATTATTATACAAATTGTAGAGTCCGCCTTTTAAAACTAATCACAGAACATAGTGTCATTTTTAATTTTTATTATTGCTTTGTTGAGTACAGAGGAAGACAGGCCCAATCCCTAGAGGAGAATGTAATTTAATGTAAAATCATTCAAAGTTTATTGACCATCCATAACCAATTCTGTCCTTTCATTGTCTTTTGTTTTGGACAGTACATCCCTGGTGCCAATGGGCGTTGAGGCACACCCCAAGCCTGTACCAGGGCAGAACATTTATGTATCTTGACATTGACAGGTTTCCTGTCTGCCTATGCCAAACGCTGAATTATACTGTTAAAAGGTATTGTGGGATGTATACTTTAGCATAAGTAAAGTAAGTAGAATACAATGTAGCATGACTTGCCAATAGACTCATTTAATAACTACTATATACTATATTAATAAGTGTATAATATATACTATATTAATAGCATTGGCAGTTCTCACAAAAGAAAAATCAAATCATTTATAACTCCTGATTTCTGGGGATGTTCTTACTGTGTTTTGTGGGATTGCTGCTTTGCAGCTCCAAACTGAACAATAATCCCAACAGGTTCATCCATTACTAAAAGAAATCTACTTTGACCTTTCTCGGCACTGTATTATAAAAGTTAATGTGGGATGAAATACCACCCTGTGAACGGACTCTAAATCCTACTTACAATCCAAGTCAACATTTCAGAGCCTTTTTCTACAACCTGACGAGAAACTATAAAAAGAAACCATTTGGGATATCCAAAGTCAGGGATCATAGACCAATGTCCTTTCTGTCTTAATCTTAGGTACCTACATGGCCCCCATTATTATTGTGTCTGAATGACTCTCAATACCCCAGGGAAGTAGGGAAGTACTAATATTCCCATATTACAGATGGGAAACAGAGACATGAGGCTTGTCTACATGGTGTGTTAGTCTGCACTACTGGAGGTGTAAATTCCATTGTACACCAGTGTGTGGTGCACTAACTGTCTGCGTGAACCCTGCTGGCTCACACTTAAAGTTCCCTGGTGAGCTTTGATGTAGTCCCAGTACAGCAACATGCACTGGGGAGCTTTAAGTGTGAGCCAGTAGGGTTCACACAGACAGTTAGTGCACCACACACTAGTGTGCACTAGAATTTACAGCCTGGCTGGTGTGGACTAATGCAGTGGTTCTCAACCAGGGGTCTGGGGCCCACTGGGGAGCCCCCAAGCAGGTTTCAGGGGATCTGCCAAGCAGGGACGGTATTAGACTTTCTGTCCTGGGCCACAGCAAGCCAAAGTCTGACCACATGGGGTTGAAGCCTGGGGTTCCGAGCCCCGCCACCCAGGGCTGAAGCCAAAGCCTGAGCGACTTAGCTTCACAGGGCCCCTTGTGGCGTGGGGCCCCAGGCAAATGCATGCTTGCTACCCCCTAATGCTGGCCCTGCCTTTTACATGCAGAAAAACATTGTGGCACAGGTGGGTCATGGAGTTTTTATAGCAGGTTGGGGGGGACCTCAGAAAGAACCCCTGGACTAATGCATCATTTCAACAAGCCCTAAGACTCAAATCCTCAAAAGATATGTAGGTGCCTAACTCCCATTGCAGTCCAACTTCCTATTGTTCCCTGTTCCTTTTTCAATAGAAAACTTAGGTAAAATGGTGAGAGGTTTGTGTAAATTACTGTCTGAGCAATGAATCCCTCCTGCGCCTAAGTGACTTGCCCAAGGTCATACAGGAGGTCTGTGGCAGAGTAGGGAAGGCTCTGAGTTACCCAGGAAAGAATTTTCTGTAGTATCTGGCTGGTGAATCTTGCCCATATGCTCACAGTTTAGCTAATCACCATATTTGGGGTCGGGAAGGAATTTTCCTCCAGGGCAGATTGGAAGAGGCCCTGGAGGTTTTTTGCCTTCCTCTGTAGCATGGGGCATGGGTCACTTGCTGGAGGATTCTCTGCTCCTTGAAGTCTTTAAGCCACGATTTGAGGACTTCAATAGCTCAGACATAGGTGAGAGGTTTTTCGCAGGAGTGGGTGGGTGAAATTCTGTGGCCTGCGTTGTGCAGGAGGTCAGATTAGATGATCATAATGGTCCCTTATGACCTTAGTATCTATGAATCTCCAGAATCCCAGGCAAGTAACCAGTGGCCCATACTTCCTCTTGAAGTTTAATGGTATGAAGAATATAACTGTTTAAATATTGAATATGTTATTGGGTATTAACCCCTTATGAGTTATCAGGGTTTCGAGAAGAGAAGTCTTCTATAAAAGATTTCGGTTTTCTATGTCCAGTGCCCTCCCCCAACCCATGCATGGAGTCCCTACTACAGAGCCCAATTGTTCATACTTTGCAATGAAAGTAAGAATTTGACCCTTTATTGCTTTGTGTGTAAGTTTAAAAGCTTTTGCATTCCATTGAAACATCCTGCACGGAAAAACTAAATACAGCCAAGCATCGGTATGTCAACCAAGATGTGAAATAAAACTGTAAGTTAACAGAATCACAGCAGCAGTTTGGAAACTATCTTTGTAGTTATAGGAGTGACATTTCCTTTATGATGTCATGGCAGCAATGGAGTGGATTTTGCAGTTTGTACAGCAGCTCCAGTGTTCTCTTTCAGCTTTTATTTACAAAGCACAGTCAGAAGGAGTTTCATTTTCTGGAGTGAAGTATTTTAAAATAAGATCTGAAAGTTAAATCATCATTATAGCATGTAAAGCATAATATGAAAGGTCTGAACCTTACAGGGCTGAAGGAAAATAAGTAACTTTCAAATGCATTTTTGTAAGTATAACACACAAAATAGATCTTGACAGGATGAGGGTAGTCATTTTCCTGTCTCATTCATCATGCTGAAACAACAGGCCAGGCCTGTAATTCAGAAGCTATAGCGGCATATCTACAGTATACAATGCTATAGGAAATAGAGAGAGAGAGAGTGTAGTTTGGTCTACACTTGAAAGTTATATCAGCATAGCTATGTCAGTCAGGATGTGAAAAAAAAAATACCCCTGACCGATGAGGCTGTGCAGCCATAACCCACAGCATAGACACAGTTATGTTGATGGAAGAGAGCTTCTGTCAATGTAGCTATCATCATTCAGGGAGGTGATGTTCCTACACCAACAGAAAAACCTCTTCTGCATCTACAATACAGAGCTATGCTGGCATAGCTATTCCGGTATGGATCTCGGTAGCATACACAAACCCTGTGACTCAGGCTGAGGGGTTTTAGAAAATAGGTATAATATGACAAAAGCACATGCAATTGTGCATCCAATATGTACACACACATCTAGTAACAGCACTCAAAATGGCTATAGGGATTTCATCTATCAGTCACTGGTTAGAAGCATGGGGTGAAATCCTGACCCGGTTAAAGGCAATGAGAACACTCTCATTGATTTCAGGAGGGTAAGAATTTCACCTGTGATGATCAATTAACACAGAAGCTCTGACAATTGCAGTACTGGGTTGTGCAAATTAGGCACACAAATGTACAACCTATAAAGTGCACACAAAGTTCTGACTGAGAATAGTGGATCAACATGTATGTAATGCAAAGTGTGAATGCGGTAGTAAGGGGTAATTATATAATAACATCTACATTTAAAAAATAATTCACAGATCTGACCTGAGTTCCAAAGCCAGCACATATCTAGCATTTAAAAACAATTAGATTTGATTAATATTTGTAAGTATAAAGAAACCCTGATGTGATAACTGTATACAAAGTTCCACCTCCAGGTCAAGTTAATGGAAATACTTTAAAAACTTTGAAAATTATAAAAGGGGGTTCTAGGGTATGTGCACACACATATGCAATTGTACAGGATTCCTTCCTCGTAATAATTATAACCAAATTATTATAAAAATATCATTCCTAATAGCAGGCTAAGAACTCCAGACAAGGCACCTTATAATTTCTTCAGGAACACTGTGGGATGCCTAATTAAAATGTGTATTAGCAACATTGCTCAGGTAAAATGAGAGATTTCATATGCAGTTGTCATCACTGAAAATTAGATGTGCATTTTGTACCTGCCTATTTTAAAAAAATTTGGCTCTGTAATTGCGTTTATAAAATAGGTTTGATATTATTTTTAAATTGGAAGTTTTATTTAACTTTCCTAAATTTTTCTGACTCTAAATTACCTACTCTTAAATTGTACAGTCCAGTGACCAATGAATAAAAGTACCTCACTACTGTAAGTATAATGTTGTAAAGCATGGAATATTCAACAAATTAATCCCTCTGAATGGCTGATTATCTCTTAATATTTTCTAACAGACAGCAGCACTTCTTTCCTTCCCTCCAGTATTTGGCATTTCCTCCCAGGATGGAATTGTTATCGCTAGAGAAACTAAACCCCCTGCACAGAAAGCGCTTGAGAGAAAACTCATTCGGGCTGCAGCTGTAACAGCAGTAGCTGTAATAGGATTCCAAATGCTAATCTTTGAAAGATGAGCTCCTTGAAGCTAAGTCATTGCCTTACTGAGCCACTCTTCCAGCTCATGCAATGATCCGTTTCCTTCTAGCAAAGAAATGGTGAATTGATTGTGTGTATTCATAATGCAGATCAAATAGAAATACAGATTAAAATTATTACTATCAATTAACTGTTTAATTAACTTTCATACATTTAAATTCTGTTCACAGAGTAATTTTTAAACACATTTTAGATGCACACAGGAATTTCTAGAAGAGGAACATTGCAATTAAATGTAATGCTGGAAAAAGTTACGATTGTGAACATCTAATCTTGATTCCTATCAAAATACCGTTCATCCCATTGAAAAAGGAAAAAAATGCCCAGGAAAAAAAATAGATCAGACAAACCCATGTTTAGCAATATATTACAATCTGTTTCAATGCATGCTAGGAAATCTGAGGCTAATTTCTCTGAACTAATATACGGTCCAATCCTGTCATACTTACATTGGAGGGTGCTGTTAGGGGTATTATTGCAATTAATGGGATTACTTGTGTGGGAAGGTGCTATGCAGTGTGAATCAGGATGGCAAAATTTTGCCTGTAGATACGTAGGGCACAGTTGTGACCATGGCTATGTACCTGAGCAGGGGAGTAAGGAGGTCAATACACACATTACCAATGGTAGCATGGGGTGGGGAGAGACAACTTGCACTGGGTCGCTACTCCCACTTCCATGCAGGTTGGCAGGGAATGGGTGGGCAAGAGCAGGATTAGAAGAGCCTTGGTTCTGCCCCTCAAGTGTGCTCTCTGGAGCAGTGGAGCTGGAGCAGCAGGGGAAGTTATCTGTAGGTACAGGGCTGGCTCAAATTACCTTTCTCCTGGAGCTTGGGGAGAACCAGTAACCAGACTGACTATGCCTGGTCCTGAGGCAGTGTGACTATGCCCTCGGGGCTTGTAGCAAAGCTGCAGCTGAACCCTTAATGGGTCCAAATGATCAAAACAAAATAGTAAGAAAGGGCAGCGTTGGCAGTAGGGATGAACAATTATAGAGCTCCTGTGGGCCCTTCACATGCATGGTGCAGAGAGCCTACAGCCACTTGTCATTCACCAGCTGAAGGAACAGTCATGGGGAAGGGGGGGTTGTGCTGTAGAGCCTTTGAGATGGGGTGGGGGGGTGAAATAGATTTCTTCCCCTGTAACCCTCCCGCACCAGTCTCCATGCATTTCACCCACAAAAGTTGCATTATATCCAGACAATCAGGACTATTTACTGCAGATTATTCATGCACTTCGCCAGCCCCGTTTTCAAAAATCCAGATGATGTGCTTTATACCATGGGCACCCGCGTGTGCATGTTACCGTTCCCCTCTGTGCCCAGGGCACGGAGGATAGCAGTTGTTACAGCCTATAGCAATAGAGCCGTGGTGCTTTAGCTCAAACTGCAGCAGCTCATGCTTTTTAGGTCCCCAATTCAATCCCCAGTGTGTAAACTAAGAGGAGGTCACCATATAGGCTCGTACATTAAAAGTAACTCTATACAATGTACATAAATATTGCATGAATGTCTATAAATCGATGTGACACATTTGCAGCAGTTGCTTTGTACAATATTTTAAATTATATTCACTTTGTTGGCAATGTAAACAACAGGTCATGTCTAAATGTCAACGTCTAGTGTAACTACTTTCGTTTTAGTTCAGTGTTTAAGGGGCTGAATGCAAAGTAAGATGCGTTTATGATGTTATGCATCATTCTGCAATTGGCTGTAAAATGCTGCAAAGGCTGGGTTCAGATCAAATTATTCAGGTTATTTCCATGAGAATAGCTTGGTCTCTAAGACAGAAAGGAAGATGCTTCTCTATATGGTGACTGTGAGTTCCGAATTAATTAACATTTCTTTAGTGCACAGGAGAAAGTCCTTTTGGGGGGGAGGTTCTACCTGGGCAGGAGCGTTATAACAATTTGTATAGCGGGGTGCTGAGAGCCACTGATCAAACTGTAAACCCCGTATATGATGGAAACCACTTCAAGCCAGGGAGTGCAGGAGCACACCTAGTTCCAGCACCTATGTACCTGCGCAGTTATAAAAGAGAGAGCAGTCAGCCAAGGAAATGCACGTTTAGCCCATACCCGGGTGGGATCTGAAGCATCCATACATCAATGAGGCACCTATGTTCCTCCTGGTTGTGTTCTCTGTATTGTGAAGTTTGCTTGAACACGATAAGCTCTCAGAGGTGTGGCCCTACGTAGACTGTGGAATGAGGCATTCATAGACACAATTTTTCATTAATACTTTAGAGCTCATTTGGACCCCAGTCCTGCTAAATGCAGAGCACCTCTTGCAAATTGCTGAGCACGTATTAACTTTCATGAATTCCAGTGGAAGTTGAGCACACGCAGGAGGTGTTCTAGACCCTATAGGATCAGGATCTTGGTAAGATAATGGATCTGATTCTCCATTACCTTGCAGCTCATGTAGTTCTTTACACCTGTGCAAAGTGGGGGGAGGGGGATGGAAGAGCACTACTGATATGATTGAGTTGAGAATTCTGAGTCTGATGTCTTTCATCCACCCCAGATTTCCTTTGCACTGGTGAGAGTGACTAATCCCGGTGAAAGCCAGTGAAGAATTAGACCCACTATTGTTTTCACAAGTTATTTAATCTTATTCCCATTTCTGTTTACAAACCCCTGGGCCTGATCCTCCTCTCACTCATGCCCATTTTAGAGAAGTATAACTGACTTTAATGAAATTACTCCCGATTTATACCACTGTAAGTGTTCACATTCTATGTTGATTACATTTTTGTTTTAAATTTTGAGTAAAGGTGAATATTGTACTTGGGAACTAAAGCCCCAATTCAAGAAAGCACTTTTTTTCAGGAAAGTTCTCAAACACGTGTCTAACAAAGCTTGCGCTTAAATCACACTGATTTAAGCATTTTCTTAAATAGGGATGGACTTAAGCACATGCTTCAGTGCTTTCCTGACTGGGGGCCCTAAAGGATGTAATGCAATTCATAGAATAATTGTACCTGATGTTCATTCTTTCTGTATAGAATTCCTGCATTTCTAACTCAAGACATCATTGTTACATTATAACAGCACTACAAAAAAGTACTGATTTAAAGAGTATGACAGATGAATGATTTTCTGCCTTCTTAATATTTGTCAAAAATAACCCTAGACTGCACCAGAAGACACAGAGGTTGTAATCAATGAGAAAGTGGAGGCATCCTTAGAAGCAGTGGCTCCTGACAAAGATGAGACTAAAAGCCCAGAAACTGCAGAAGTAAAACCTAGAAGAGAAGAAAATAAAAACCCCAAAACAAACCTGAGGAAGTTTTTTAAACTGGTAAGCAGAATCTTTGAACAAGAGGATCTGAGAGAGCCTTGTTCAAAACTTGTGGGTGGTAACTTTTTAAGCAATTCTCATAATGAGTTTACAATTCTGCTTGCATACAGCAATGAAAGCTACATATGTAAATAACGGAGACAATCTTTATAACTGACCAGAGGCACGTAAATGCTCTTGTAATAGTATGAAAACATTTGTGTGGCTACTTTGCATGTGTAATTACTATTACTACACATAAAATATTGTTATTTATATTTCTGTAGAGCCCAAAATGTGCTAGGTGCTGTAAAAGTGTCACCCACTGTTTATTTTGTTACATAGCTCCCTCTAGTGGCTGCTCCACAAGCGTTTATGGGGCTGCTAGAGCTAACGGCTCCTAAGTAGCAGAGATAGAGCCTGATCCAAAGCCCATTGAAATCAATGGGAGTCTTTTAATTAATTTTGGTGGGCTTTGAATCAGGCAGCTGGTTCTTTAGGTCAGAGACAGAGGGTTATGCTTAGCATGCTGAAGGTCTCAGGTTCAAACCCCATTGTCAGCCCAAGTGGGGCTAGCTACCTAGATACAGCCCCTTACTTCACCAATCTTACAATCTAAAAAGACAAAATCAAAATATAACCCTCAACTGCTGACAAAGTGGGGTGGAAATGGAAACAACATACAAGGAACTGATCAAGGTAATAAGTGGCATGTATCTTGTTATTTCCATGGACACGAACCACTATCATGGTAAACGCACATGCAAATGACAGTGTAGTAATCTAACCGGCAATTGTACACTCATTCACTGCAGTTGAGGTCACTTCTTCAAATGATCCTAAAGAAGCAGAAAAGAAAACAGTCCTGGTATAGAACTAACCTGCTGCTCTGATTAAAACACTATCAGGTCTGGGACTTTTAAAAGCATTTTATCTGTTTTGGCTAGGTGGTTCAGATGCTGCTTTATTGGTTAGGTAGTTACCTGATATGGAGTCATAGCTGTATAGAATTTAGCTTTTATCTGACATCATATCATGGCCCAGCATGTCATGGCATGTTTTCAAATATGTGTATGCACAATTGTGGAAACTGTATGCAGAAATTAGGTGGATGCAGAGTTTTTGAAATCGGAGCCTGTCAAGGTTCCTTCCCCACTCTGAACTCTAGGGTACAGATGTGGGGACCTGCATGAAAGATCCCCCTAAGCTTATTCTTATCAGCTTAGGTTAAAAGCTGCCACCACCAAAGTGTTACACAAAGATCAGGGGAAGTGCCCACTTGGAAACGTCTCCCCCAAAAAATATCCCCCCAAGCACCACACCCTCTTTCCTGGGGAAGGCTTGATAAACATCCTCACCAATTTGCATAGGTGAACACAGATCCAAACCCTTGGATCTTAAGAACAATGAAAAAGCAATCAGGTTCTTAAAAGAAGAATTTTAATTAAAGAAAAAGTAAAAGAATCACCTCTGTAAAATCAGGATGGTAAATACCTTACCGGGTAATCAGATTCAAAACATAGAGAATCCCTCTAGGCAAAACCTTAAGTTACAAAAAGACACAAAAACAGGAATATACATTCCATTCAGCACAACTTATTTTATCAGCCATTTAAACAAAACAGAATTTAATGCATATCTAACTAGATTGCTTACTGACTCTTTACAGGAGTTCTGACCTGCATTCCTGCTCTGGTCCTGGCGAAAAAAACACACAGACAGAGAGAACCCTTTGTCGTCCGTTCCCCCCCAAAACCCCCCGTCGTCCCCCCCAGCTTTGAAAGTATCTTGTCTCCTCATTGGTCATTTTGGTCAGGTGCCAGCGAGGTTATCTTAGCTTCTTAATCCTTTACAGGTGAAAGGGTTTTTCCTCTGGCCAGGAGGCATTTAAAGGTGTTTACCCTTCCCTTTATATTTATGACAGAGCCATTATCTGGATCACCCTACATTCTTTTAACAAGTTAGGTATGCATTTGGCTGGACCACTGCACTCTAATTTGAAAATACCATTGCCACAAGTAAATTCTCATATTTTTTCAGCACACATGTGGATTCTCGGGTCTGCTCCAGTTGCTGAAAGCAGGTAGAAAGCTGATTTAACCAATTCCCTGAAGATTTATAAGGGATATCCAGGGGGCATAGTGCTGACAGAGCAACTCTGCACAATCTCCTGGTCCTAGACCTCTGTGCAGTGGGTATTCCTAGAAGAAAGAGGATGGTTTGTGCATCCTTATACTTCTGAGATCCCCAGCTTCCAGAATGGCAGATCTGAAGATTGGGGAGAATTGTTTATTGTAGCAGCTACAGGTATCAGTACAGGATCAGAGCTCAATCGTGCTAGGAGCTGTGCAGACATGCAATTAAAAAAAAAACAGTCCTAGCCCCAAAGAACTCACCATTTTGGCTGTGACATGATGAAACACGTGGCTGAGACAAACAAATGGAGAGGCGTGGAGATGAAGGACTGTAAAGAGAACAAGTTGTCATACTGTTGTCCCTCAGGTCTGAGTGGTTAATTGATGCTTGGGGCTTTGCGGGTTGTTTCCATTAGGAGGAGAAATTGGTGATGGAGTCAGGTATTTCTTGAGTGCAGTCTTGTTTATGTACAAAGAATGTACACGAAGTCCTGTTTCCCTGAACACAGCAGGCTTGCACTTCCAAGCCTCTTTCCAGTGAGCACTCTGCCCCAAAGTGCTCTTGCGCTTTCTCTCTCTGCTTCTTCCGAAGGAAGGCCATCCTAAAAGTACTTTTCTGGCTGTCTCCTAGCTTTTGTGCTAGCTTTCTGCTTCTTTTCTGACACACAGACACATTCAATACTGCAATCCAATCAAACTCCCTGTTTCCACTATCATTCACTGAACAAAGAGGGTTGCTTCCCCATGTAGACTGAATGGAAGGCATCCAGCACACCATGCAGATTAGTAATACAATTAGGATCTAGTTTCCGATATTCTAAAGTATCTAAAGGAGTCAGGCACCCAACAACCATTTAATTTCAAAGGGAACTGGGCACTTAACTCACTGGGGCTTTTTTTTTTTTTTTTTTTTTTTAAATCCCAGTTCCAGCCCCAAATCTTTGTTTGCATATGGACATTTGGTAATTGCACATAAAAATTTCAGAGTAACAGCCGTGTTAGTCTGTATTTGCAAAAAGAAAAGGAGTACTTGTGGCACCTTAGAGACTAACCAATTTATTTGAGCATAAGCTTTCGTGAGCTACAGCTCACTTCATCGGATGCAATAAGGCAGGTCTTCTGCAGTTTCCACAGTATGCATCTGATGAAGTGAGCTGTAGCTCACAAAAGCTTATGCTCAAATAAATTGGTTAGTCTCTAAGGTGTCACAAGTACTCCTTTTCTTTTTACATAAAAATTTGTCACCCAATTGATCATGTAAGCTTGTAAACAAATGCATGCCTAACTTGTTACAAAAGCAGGCCATATGAATCAGCAGCTATGTACATCAGGCTTCAATTCTGAGATGACCATGACACCCCCACCCCCACCCTGAAAAATTTAAAAAGTAGCACTGGTTAAATATAAAGCTCTTTTCCATGCCTATCTTACGTCGCCATGACAAAACAAACAAGACTCTGTTAAAAAGCACTAAATGTAACACTGCTCTAATCAGAGCAAGGAGTTGGTCTTGGCTCAGCGTCTCTGTTTTCTGCTTCTTTAAAAGAGGAAGACGCTGATATATTATCCTCATTGTTAAGGAATAAAAACAAGGAACTAAGACTATGACAAATATCCCCTCCATGCTGAAAACAGATTTGTACTAATTGCATAACTGAACCTACGGCATTTTGAACTGTTTATTGTTGATTTAGCCCATTTTGGTTTATCCAATCATTCCCAAACAGACCCTGATTTCCTTTGTTGTTCTTGAAGTATGTGCCAAATAATTTCACTGAATGATTTTCACTTTATTGGATACTATCCATCTGGTTGCCTAGAATACTAGACATTGAGTAGGTATATTATTTGATGTGTGATTGGTCACCTAAGTTGCATGGTGTTATTTCTGCTCCCTAACCGGATGAAAGTTTTTAAAAGCAGAAGGGTAACAAATGATGAACAACCACCTTTCCTAACATTTTTCGACAAATAACCACATGCTGAAATGTGCAGGAAGTGTTTAGGATTCCCCAGCTGTTGTCTAGAGCTGGGTAATTATAGCTTCATATCTCCCCACCTCATCCTGTTCCCCTGACATGCTCGTCCACTCCTGGGGGTCACCTGGAGGGAGAAGTGCCTGTGCTCCAGTTGGGCTTGGTACTGTGCAGAGATGTGTGTGGTGGGGAATCTCTTTGCACAGAACAGCTGGGTACTGTGGTAACCAAGTAGCTGTAATTTCCACTCAAAGGCTATTTGATGTCATCTGTACGTCTCTCTAGGAGGGACACTATGGGGTGTTGGACTGAACAATCAGGCCCACTGTGTTTGGATTGTACCTTTCAACTTTTCACCGCAGCCTATATGCCTCCTACATGTGGGTGACGAGTTTAATCTTTAACACCAACGACCTAAAGCTAAAGCAATGACTTACGGGTTTAGATCTGTTTCATAAAACTCTCACCTACAAAACAGGAGAAAACCCAACCAGTGCCAAAATGTGCTTTCTAATACTACACCTAAAGAGTCATAACATGGGACACTGTGGCAAGGAGGCTATTGGAGTTGTGAAAAATGACTAAAAGAAATACCCTCGGCTGTACAAGATGTACCACACACTTGATACAGGCCACCAACTCATCTGACACTTCCTTAGGTGTTTCCTTGTCAAGGGTGGAACAGGCAATAAATCCTTAAAAGATAGTATCTTAACAAATATTTATTCAAGGCCTCTGATACTTAAATGATTATTACAAGGGGAGTTTGTATCTGGAATGGAATGTTGCAGGGCCTCGTGTTTGCATGGCCACAAGCTTCTTGGTTGGGTAATGATTTATCTCTAGCTTAGTTGTTGTTGTTATATTCCTTTAGGTAATGGACATATCATTACAGCTATTGACATTGTTGAAGTAGGAACTGTCTTAATTTTAAATTGATTATCTGGGTTTCTACTTTTTCCGCAATGCTTGTGGAAGGGGATCCAAAAGGCTCTCACTTTCCCAATTGCTACAAATATAAGAGATTTTGTCTATGCTGTGTTTCATTTGACACCTTCAGGTTAACCTGATGAGTCAGAAAAGTAATGGGATCCTTCACCTCTATTTCCTGAGGTAGGTGAACAAGGGAGAATTCAATAAAAATGAAAAGCAGCAATATTAAGAATTATTCAAAAGGAAATCTCTCTCTCTCTCTCGATATATATATATTATATAAATGAATGAATAATTTACCAGTAGAACTCTCTGCTACAAGATATCATCAGGGCCAAGCATTCAGCATGATTCAAAACCAGAGCATATTTTATATGGATAATGAGAACATCCACAATTATATTACACACAAAAACCAAAAAGAGATATCAATCTTGAAGCTTTAGAGAAGGATGGTCTTTTATTTAAGGCTCTAGACTAGGATTCAGGATATCTAGGTTCATTTCTGGCTCTGCCACAGATTTCCTCTGTGACTTTAGAGAAGTCACAATCTCTCTGTGCCATGATTCCCTATCTGTGAAATAGGGAGATATTATCCACAACTGGTGGGTGCTGAAAGGATTGTTTGTAAGGCGTTCAGATATTATGGTGACAGGGGCTCTATATGAGCCTAGATGGATACAAGCCAACCAAGCACTAGTCTATGATGGGTTATTCCATAATTGGAATCTTTACAGAGATTCTAACACTTTCCTCTGTCGGTAAAGTATGTTCCAGATGGAGAAGCAGTTTACCAGTTCCTCTTCCTCCATTAAAAGGGAGCAGTTGTGGAGAATTATTACTTTTAAAAGAAAAATCAAAGATCCTGGTTTCAGCCAAGTGCCAGCTAATCCCCTGCACTCAGAGAAGGATTCTTAGCAATGGAGGGGGCAGTCAGTATTGTCACCATAGACTTCCAGGATTATATGAAACCTGTTGGGAGAAGCTACTGCAAGGAATCAGGACGTGCCATGCCTTCATGGGCAAGACCCCTTTCCAGTTTCTGCAATCCACTTTTGGGCAGTGTGGGCCTCCCCATCAGAGTGAAGGTAGCAGTCACTTCCCATAACAATAACCTCCCCGGTGGACTTTTCATAAATGGGGGTCCTGAGCCTGGAGCAATTTGGCAGCTTGAGGACAAAAACCAATGGCCATCCAAAGATTATTCAAAGTGAACCAGTTATATGCCAGAATGGTAGAATTTGTCCTTTTTTCATTGGAGGCAAAACTCTGGTTTGGAGATGTTATGAGCCTACAGCAGTTTTAGTGTTGCTTCTACCATTTTGGTTGAGCAGAAGAGCTCTCTCCTTAGCGGAACACAAAAGACAAGTTAGAGCCTCAGGTTGTTTGATGAAGATTTATATAGTTTATCTTTGATTACCAGTGAAGGAAGGAGGTCCCTATTTTTTCATAACTCATAGATTAGATTTCCACAGAGGAAATGGAACAAGTTATTATTGCCTGTGTGCCTATTGAGAAATGCCATGGACCACATGTTTTGTCATCTATGGTCCACAGGATATTCGGCAGTGGAAATATTCTTACAGCTCCTCCGTTGAGCAAGGAGGGGAGAGGTTTGTCCAATATAGTGATGGCAGAGGTTGATCAAGGCTAACCAAGGCCTGAGTGGTGCTACTCTGCTCAAACTGTGCCAAGAGCATAACCCTCACTTACAAGTCCATAGTAGTTGGGCTTTTCTGCTAAAATTATGAGCATCAGTATGGCTAACTTTCTTGACATTTAGAATTGTAAGGGCTAGAAACATGTGTTTGTTTTTTTAATGAAATACTGTCGCTTGGAGTAATTCATAATGTCATATGTAATAAAAAATCTGAAAACACTGGCAACTTAAAAACTGGACAGTAGAAGACTGCAGTGATGATTGCACCTAATGATATTCTAAACAAAAAGCGCTCTCAGCCATGCTTGTTGCTTCACACTGACTCAACAGACATTCTAGCCTTCAGAGTGATGTTTGCGGTTGTGTGTGCTGATTGTGTTGTATTGTGCTGGGAGGTGTGTGGATTTGTGTGGGTGGTGGATGAGAGGTGTGTGCTGCCATGAGGGACTATATGTGTTTGGGGTTATTGTGTTGGTTGTGATGGTGTGTGACCCAGAGGGGTTGTGCTGGCAGATTTATGTTGGTTTGTGTGAGTGGCAATCGGGACCCCAGCTGTAGAGTGTCCCTCATACAATCAATGAAATTGTTGCATGCAAATTAGCTATAGAGAAAGGATGGTGTTTGGTTGAGTTACCTCTGATATCATAATGGCCTTGGACTCTTAGCATGGCGTAGCTCTACACCATACCTGTATACCACACAGGTGTAATTCATGAAATATAAATGTCTGAGACCTAAACATTGGATAGTAACAGACCATGATACCTGGTTATGATTCAATCTGGTGATATTCTGAACAAAAAGAGCTTCTCAGCCATGCTTGTAGCTGCTTCCATCATTCCACACTGACTCATACATTTTAAGCTTCAGAGTGACTCACAGAGAGATAATCCTAAAACCTTATTATGTAGAATAAATATTACAACACCTACTGGAATCATGAGGGAAGGGCTGGCTGGATGCACCACCAAGTACTGACTCACTCCAACCCCTTAGAACAATATTAAACATAAAGGAATGTCAGTATTATTTTGCTTGAACTATAGGCCACATCTGTGATCAAGCATGGATGCAAAGCCCTCTCCTGCCACTCAGGCTTAATTGATCAAAACAAGTATGTATCATATGCCATGAATATCTGCAGATATTATGAGGAAACTTTCGAACAGTATAAAATTTCTCTCCTTTCTCTGACCACAGTGAGTGGAGCTATAAACCTGAGGTCAGTGGAAAAGCTGGGATTGAGTTCTTGTCTATGTGGGGGAAACTGACTGGCATACCTCAATGGCTATTAGCCAGGATGGGCAGGGATGGTGTCCCTAGCCTCTGTTTGCTAGAAGCTGGGAATGGGTGACAGGGATGGATCACTTGATGATTACCTGTTCTGTTCATTCTCTCTGGGGCACCTGGCATTGACCAGTGTTGGAAGACAGGATCCTGGGCTAGGTGGACCTTTGGTCTGACTCAGTATGGCTGTTCTTATGTTCTTACCTATTCCAGAAAAACTATTCTGCTATAGGTAGTCTGGTATAATTTAGATATTCTGGAATAACTCCCCCATGTGGACACTATTCGGAAATAAAAAAGTGATTTTATTCCAGAATCATTAATCTGCTTCAGAAGCAGAGTAATTATTCCGGAATAAAGTCACATTTTGTTTCAGAATGGAGTGCTCATGTGGGGAGTTATTCCGGAATAACTATGCTCGTCAATTTCCCAGTATAGACAAGTCCTTAGTAACAACTTCCTCTTAAATATAGATATAGGTATTTTACACTGTCCCAATTCTAACTGACAGCCATTACTCACAAAAATGTAGCCTGTATTTAGCAAGGTTATTCCCTGTTCCCACCCTGTGTGCTATCTTGTCATGTTGACCCACCCTTCTTGTCATGGAAACACTTCAGGGGCCCATCAATAGCAGCCCTAAATTGGTTAAAGTGAGACACAAGAACAGAGCAGTTCTTTAGGGTGAAGTCTTCAGGTAAAACTTCCATTGAAACAAATGGGAATTTTCCCTGGGTAAGGATTGTAGGATTTAGCCCAGTGATGGGCAACCTGCGGCCAGCCCGCAGCCCATCAGGGTAATCCGCTGGCGGGCCACTGAGACAGTTTGTTTACATTGACCATCTGCAACAGTGGCTGCAGTTCGCCATTTCTGGCCAATGGGAGCTGTGGGAAGTGGCAGCCAGCACGTCCCTGCAGCCCACGCAGCTTCCCACAGCTCCCATTGGCCAGGATTGGCAAACTGCAGCCACTGGAAGCTGTGGCAGTTGTACCTGTGGATGGCCAGTGTAAACCAAAGGTGTCGCGGCCTGCTGGCACATTACCCTGACGGGCTGCGTGTCGCCCACGGGCCACCGGTTGCCCACCACTGTTTTAGCCCATAGTTAATTATGCTCCACGGATGATAATTCGTAGTTTGAATGATGAGAGATTACTGAAGGTTTGTTAAAGTTATTCTTCTTTCCTTCCTATAAAAGGCAGTAGAGTGGCTCCTATTTTGGTAAACTTACTTGTTAAAATTAATCTTAAACATATATGAAGAAGAGTCACTGAAAAAGAAACGCAAACTCGATCTTATCGCTATACAGTCATCATACACCATGGACTAGAGTACTAACCTGTAATGTAACAAAGATCACACAGTGCTTCCTCTCCCAAATTTCTTCAACCTTTCTCACAGATAGCAACCATCATTAATATAACTAGGTAATTGATCAACCAAGCCAAGACATGTTCCTAAGAGAATAATGTTTTCCCCACATTTGGTTACCCATAATAAACCCCTTTAAAATCTTTAGCTTTTGAACAAACTCCTATTTAGTATTGATTTTCAACAGCTAGAGAGAAAAGAAAAGAATCATACACCAAAAAGAGATCTTTGCTACGAGATTGCACTCAGGATTGAGCTGATAATATTGTTGTTGTAAGTGATAAATCTACAAGCTGCAGAAAACCACAAATCCGCTTGGTCTATCTTTAGAGCAAAAGTCACATCCTTTCATTGTTTTCACTGCACTTATGCAATGAAAAATGACATTCAAGCTCGGGAACTTTGAAATACTGGGGTTCACTTTATGCTTTAATACTCCATGGCTAAGCAATGCGCAACAGAATAACATGTTATATTATTGGAAACAGAACCCAGTCAGACACTTTGACTACTTTTACATTGTTCTAGTAATTTTTTTAATTATTAATTCCAATCTAAAAGCTAACCCAAATTTTAATGAGTCCTTTTGTCATATCCACCCATAAAACTAATTATATATCATATAAAAATATGGGTATATCAGATCATTCTTTTAAAATGTAATTCAGAGTCAAGGTTTACTTTGAACACGTTGCCTGTGCTACAGCCTCAGAGTCTACTTTGATTATTCTGGCCAAGAAGAGCTGAGACCAAGCTGTTGCCTATATGTACACACTCCTTGGAGAGTTAAGGCATAAAATAGAATACATTGGGGTGGGAAATGTAGAGCAATGGTGAAAATGTGCAAATCTCAACAGTTTTTAATTGTCAAATGCAGCTTTAAGCATATATGTAGAAATAAAGTACAAGTACAACCTCTCAAGAGGATAATCCTATAAAGGCGAGTTGTCAAAGCTGTAAGCTAGAATCACGTCCCTAGTTAACTTTGATGGCAGGGATGATAGCACCATTCATCCCACTTATCATACATCACAATCATCTATGTACTGAGACACTGTTCATATTGTACAGCCTTCAACAGGAAAATTCCCTTCCAAAAGACTACAGTGCTGCATTGAAATACATATGCAAAAATTTACCTTGGAGATACAGCCATGGAAGGGGACCCATTTCAATAGTGTTTGCAGATAGTTTGAGATGTGATAGTTTTGTTTTGCGTTTACATTGTTAGGAATGATGTGCTTAAATTAAGCCTTTAGACTTTTGACTTAATATTGAATCTATGCTTAAAGCTTGGAAGACCTATATTCCTTTGTTATTTTAGTCAGTAAAAAGTGATGGAGGGGCTACCAGTTCAGAAGAGATAAATGGGCCAGACCCCAGTCACCAAGTAAGTGTTTGGATTTATTCATCTCTTGGTGATGGGTTTCACTGTAGCTTATTTCCCACTTATGTATCTGATTGGCTTTTTAGTACAAAAATCGCTGATTGTAAAAAGATGGTATCATGTCCATGGAATCTTTTTTCCATTCATTGTTGCTTAATAAGGATGGATGAAGGTTAAAAAAAAAATTCTAAATGTTTTTCATTTTCATAATAAAATAATTAGTAAAATGAACCAATTTTTATAATCTATTTTCCTTTACAGCCTTTATGCTATTTGTTTACTTTTGCACTTCAATCACCTTGGACGGTGAAATTAACCAGATATCTTTTGAGTCGGTTATTTTCTTGTGCTTCACATGCACTATTGGAGAGATAATTATTTGCCGACAGACATTATGGAAGAAGAGTTAAATTTAAAGTAAAAACCTTCACTGAAATTTAACGAAAATCAGGAAAATATTTCTTTGTTTTGTTTTTCTTTAAACAAAACCTAAAGCATGAGCCAAAACTACCTGATCATGTCCCTTTATATTCCTTATTGTGCCAAGATTTCTTTATAAAATCACTGACTTTTCTAGTAGAAATTCAAAAGCTGTGAACTTTACTGTAAGCCAGATCCTCAGCTGGGGTAAATCAGCAGACCTCCCTTTATGTCACTCGAGCTAAATCAACTGACACTAGCTAAGAATCTGGCCATGTATGGAATGCTATGATTTTCTGTAACTGTAGCAAAATTAAAGCGGTGATGGAAATTGACCTATCAGACCTTCTTTCTTCATTCTCATTTTTATCATCAGGAAAGTGTTTTTCTGTTGTGTAACATCTGCTGATAGTTTAAGCTAATCTTAGCTGATTATTCTCTTGTAGAGATCACAGAAGATACAAGGTCTGATTCTGAAACCTTTACTCTTATAAGCTAACAAGTCTTTACTTACAGTGAGGCTTCTCAGATGACTAAAGGTTACCGTCCTGGGCTCATATTGTGTACTTTTTTCTCTTTTTTTTTTTTCTTTTCTTTTTTTTTTTTTAATTGTCAGTTGCTACCAATTACCTACCATATTTCTAGAAAAAACATGTATGTATTGGGCCTAATTCTCTTCTCACTTGCACTGAGGAGAATCCATCCATTCTTCACTTTATTTTAATTTTTTTGCCTGTTTTTAACTGGTTATGCTATTGTATCAAACAACTGCCTTAATTTATCTTTTGTAGCTTTTCTTGGAATGCTCTGATTCCATTTCTCTCTTCATTACTGACATGTTGTATGTGAAATAACTGCACTAGGGGACTGATCCAGAGCTCTATGAAGTCAGCAGGAATCTTTCCACTGACTTCAAAATCTTTGGATCAAGCCTAAGTTGAACATGACAGGAAAAATACTATCCTGTTAATCTTTTTTATTACTTTTTTCCGTGGGAGTAAATTAACTCCAAAAGAGGTAATGCAGTTTGTCAGATGCTGATCAACCTTTAAAATGAGAAACATTAACATGGTTCATTATTCACAGGTTTCAGTTTGTATTTCCTGGTGTCACTCTCATCAATATTAAATGTGTCAATTTCCTGCCTTTCAAGATTAATATGAAACACCTCAAAGAGATTATCTGATTTTTTTTCTGCTTTGTTTGAAAAAAATATTACCGATATTGTTTAAAGTGTTTTTTCTGAGTAACATCAAAGGCCAAAATCTGCTTGCTACACTCATCAAAATAGTCCCATTGAAGCCAGTTTGGATTTGGCCTGAAAAACTACAATAACTATCAGGAACTCACACAATTGAATAAACATGATAGGGCAGATTCTGCCCTAACTTTACAACCTGTATGATCTCATTGATTTCATAGGGTGTTAATCAGGGCTAGACTCTGTCCTCACATCTTGGAACTTAGGTCTAGTCTGCACTTAAAACTTAGGTCAACATAGCCGTGGTCCTCAGGTGCGTGAAAAAATCCACACCATTGACTGCTCTAGCAATGCTGACCTGATGTAGATGCAGAATCCTGATGTAGATGCAGCTGGGTCGATGGAAAAATGCTTCTGTTAACCTATCTACCATCACTCGGGGAGGTGGAATTCCTACAATGATGGAAGCAATTATACCACCATACACCCGTAGGGTGAACATGGCCTGTTGTAGTGCAAGAACCTTTGTACTTTGATTGTTTCTAGTTGTTCATGCAGGTCTGTGAATCCACTAAATAGTCACATTTCAAAAAGCAATCTATGGCAAATAAGAGGGACAAGTATCTTGTCAGACAAAGCAGGAGGTGAGCAAATGAGTGCTTCTTGTTTGACATTGAAATTAGTTAGAATAAGGATAGACAGAATTAAATTTGGTTTTATGTAGCACTTTTCGTTGTATTCCTTGCACCCTCAGAAACCCCCTTTGTAAGTTTTGGGTGCCCACGGAACACAGAAAAAACAGCTCTTTTACCCCATATGCAATTATTTACAAGATAAAGCATAGTGTCTGTGTCGATAAATCTGAGTTTGCCTTAAGAATGTTCCTTTTCCTTTGAAACTCTGACTCAAAGCTGGCCTCACTATGGTATATAGTGCCGTTGCTCAAACTGCATTATAAACCCGATTATAGAGCCAAATTTGATGGGTCGTCTTATGTGCCACACCAGAATGAGGGAATTCCAGAGAAATGATATAGATTTGATTTTATGGAAAGGTGGAGAAATAAATGTACAAGGAAGCAATACATAGACCTACTACCTACCCAAAAGAAAAGGAACAGGGGCTCAAAGTTGAAAATAACGACAATATTATAACTGAAGCCATGTGTCTAAGTACAGCACTGCAGCCGTGTAGCTGCAGCGCATCTGGTGAAAAGCTCTCCCGTCAGCATCATAAAACCACCTCCGCCAGCAGCAGAAGCTGTGGTGTGACGTAGCACTGTGCACAAGACCGCTTATGTCTTTATAACTTATGTTGCTTGGGGGGTGGTTTTTTCACACCCCTGAGTGACATAAGTTATGCTGACATAGGCTGTAGTGTAGACATAGCCTTAGTCAAGGAATTAAGTTGTTCAATCTTCAACAGAAGTGGAACTGGCATGGATATAGAAACAAAGGTTCTCTGACCTGCAAGATTTTTGTGTGAGCAGTACATTTATAGCAAGGATGTAGAAAAACTGGAATAGATCCAGAGGCGAGTGACAAAGATGATCAAAGGGATGGAACTAGAGTGACCAGATGTTTATAGGGACAGTCCTGATATTTGGGGCTTTTTCTTATATAGGCTCCTATTACCCCCCACCCCCCATCCCAATTTTTCACACTTGCTGTCTGGTCACCCTAGATGGAACACAAGCCATATGAGCAAAGGCTGACGGAACTGGGTATGTTTAGTTTGGAAAAGAGGAGATTAAGGGAGAACATGATAGCCGTCTTTAAATACTTGGAAGCCTGCCTTAAAAAAATGGAGAAAAGTCCTCTCTTGCCATAGAGGGCAGGACAAGAGGCAATGGGTTCAAACTACACCATGGCAGATTTAGGCGATGTCTACACTACAGGCCGTGCAGCAGCACAGTTGTACCACTGCAGCTGTGTTGCTGTAAGGTCTCCCATGGAGTTGCTCTATGCTGGTGGGAGAGAGCTCTCCTGTCGGCTTAATTAAAGCACCCCCAATGAGCAACTGTAGCTACGTCAGTGGGAGAGCATCTCCCACCAACATAGCACTGTCCATACAGGCACTTTTGTCAGTGAAACTTATTTTGGTTGGGAGAAGGGAGGGGCTCTTTTTTTCCACATCCCTGACCGACAGAAGTTTTATTGACAAAAGTGATAGTGTAGACATAGCCTTAGATTAAATCTCAGAAAAAACTTCCTAACCATAAGAATGGTAGAACAATGAAACGGACTGCCTAGGAGAGTTGTGGAAGCTCCTTCACTGGAGGTTTTCAAAAGAAAGCTTGATAGCCATCTGTCTTGGATAGTTTAGGCACAACAAATCCTGCAATCTTGGCCAGGAGTTAGACTAGATGACTCTTGTGGTCCCTTTGAACCCTATGGATTCTATGATGAAAAGGAAAGAGGGACTTATGTGAAGTAGACCAGTTGTAGTATTGCCAACCCCAGGAATTCAAAAATCATAAATCAGGCCCCCAAAATTATGTGATGAGCTTAAAAATCATGAGGTTTTTTTTTTTAATAGTAGATTTTGGGTTCTTTTTATTTGTCTTCTGGTTCTTGAGCCTTTAGAGTTTATACTTTGAAGTTTCTCTGTAACCATGATAGCTAAAGACTTACTTTGTTTTTAATGAAAGCTGATATTCTCCTGTAATCACATGATTCCAGGAGATGGAGCTCCAAGAAAAACAACCACTACTATGAGACTCACAATAAAATCAGAAGAGTTGGCAACACTGCAATTTGTTAAACCGTGGGGGCATCTCCAGGCTGCAAGGGCCAAATTTGCAGATGGCCTAAATATGTCTTAATTTGTAGGCTCCACTACCATGATTCTTTTTAACTCAATAAGTGAGTCAGGATAGTTTTGACAAGTCTTATATAATGCAAAAAGAAATTCCCATTTGCAAGCAAATGTTTTAGCACAAATGTACAGCCACAGAAACTGACAGAATCATCATGTTATTTTATTTGTTCTTCAGATCTGAATCTTGATTTGTGACCTTTGACCCTATCCAGTTGTTTTCTCAGTTTGAGTTCTTACCTTCACTGTATTTGTCTGCTCTGTAATGTTGTTTGTGTTTTGAGGAATTCACAGTGTCTCCTTTGGCAATTCCATGCAGCACTGGACTTCCATGGCCAAATCATGGCTTGTTAATCACCTGGTGGAGTACTGTAATTTTATAGATGGGATATTTTTACCTCTGCTTTATGTGCCCTGCTATCTGTCTTTATCGCTCCTTCCCTTGCACTTTCAAGCTTGTATGGGGACTTTGCAGCTTGGGATGCAGAGACGGTTATATCTTTGCAGCTGTGAGAGCATGCATGTAATTCTATATATCTATAAATATACAGTCTTTTCTTTTTTTAATCACGTGCCGCTGCCAGCTAAAGAAGCTTCACCGTAGAAATATATAAAAATAAAGGCTATGCAGAAAGGGCCTGATCCTCAGTCTTTACTCACATAAGTGATCTCAATCTCATTGGGGCTACTGTCCTAAGTAAAGGCTGCTGAATCAGGCCCCAGCTCTGTACATTGGAGGTGGCCTTTGATTTTTACTATATTTATGAACCTCCTGCCAAAATGTTTATATTTGCCACTAAAAATAACCATTGTCTGAAACTGCTTTAGACATCAGGCTCCACAGAGAGGCCAATCGCCCCAACGGAAAGTGAACTTGTGGGCCAGAAGAGCAAGGAGAGTTCAAAAGACAAAACGTCTACAACAGAGCTGAGCAAACAGGAAACCCAAGATCAGCAAGACTCCAGACAACAGCAAACCACAGCCACCGACTCAATCCAGAATGGAGGAGACACTGCGAAGGACTCCCCCCTCAAGAAAATAGAGAAGAGACAGTCATTTGGAGGATTTTTTAAGGGCTTAGTAGGTTAAATTAATTTTTGCTTTTAAATTGTGATTCGGCTGATTTAAATGACGACCCTGCAAGCTGCCTCTTGTGAGCAGACCCCTGCACTGGTACACGCTATTAACTTCAATGGAGCGGCCCTGGAGTCCACTTACATGGAGCAGCTTGCAGGATCAGGGCCTTACGGCAGCACATTTTCAGCCAGAGGCAGGGAAAAGTGGGAACAAAGCTTCCAATCAACATTAGAGCAGATGGAAAATGTCTTGGGAACACATGCTTGGTTCTAGTGAGCCCTTGGCAAGCAAGTTTGTTGTAGTTGTGTTGGTCCCAGGATATGAGAGAAACAAGATGGGTGAGGTAATATCTTTTATTAAGTCCCCCAAAGCACGACAATGTGGGTAAAACCAGACAGACAATCACTAAGCTCTCAAATGAACTGACACAGAAAAAAATAATAAGACACAAGTACCCTATCACCTGCAGGTGAACGCTTTTTACAAAACCACCGCTCTCCATATCCGACCTCTCAGTCCTCATCCTCAAAGAAAAGCTGCACCACACCTTCAAAAGATGAGCATGGGAGCTAAAATTCATAACTTTGCTAGACATTAAAAATCATGAATGGAGACACTGATTTTATGTCTCATTACAACAATCAGTAATCCACTAATCCTCCTTTGTCCTATGACTGCAGAGGTGGTCATTGCCTACTTCATTGTGAATAGGCTCTTGCAACGTGTTAACTCCTTATGCTTAACAATCTGTCCCACCTTCTATTTAGCTAGGAGACTCAGATTACATTTCCCAGACCTGAAAAAGAGCTCTGTGTATCTCAAAAACGTGTCTCTTTCAGCAGTAGAAGTTGGTCCAATAAAAATATATTACCTCACCGACATTGTCTCTCTCATGGTGAGCAATGCAAAAGCTAGTTCACAGATAGCCACTTGCCTCTGTTCAGAAGCCCTCTCTCTAAACCAGTGGTTCTCAAAGCCAGTCCACCACTTGTTCAGGGAAAGCCCCTGGCGGGCCGCACTGGTTTGTTTACCTGCCACATCCACAGGTTCAGCCGATCGCGGCTCCCACTGGCCGCGGTTCGCCGCTCCAGGCCAATGGGGGCTGTGGGAAGGATGGGGGGAACAGTGCCAGGAACAGAGAAGTTAAGGATTTTCTAGTAGTTATTCATAAAATCAATTGGCAGGAAGCAACTTGTTCCACTCTCCCTACCACAACAGACAGACTGAGTACAAAGTGTTATGCGATCACTCCTGACTTCAGACCCTCATCCAAGGCTAGCCACATCTTTTTACATCCCAAATGGACATCACCAGTGGACATCTTCCAGTGCTGGGAAGAATACAAAACGAGGAGGTCACCTTAGTTGTAATGAATCTGGTTGTGATAGGTTATTTACAACTTTTTTTCCCCTGGCTCTGCTCAGAGGGTGGCTAGAAAATAAAATAAAACTTAGCCAACTACCACTGCCCAGAAGAGGAAAAAGCAAGTAGAACAGAATTTAAATTGACACTGATTTGAAAACTAGCCCTTTTAGAACATTACGTTAGAAAGTTAAGCTGTTGTTCAGAACAATATGACTCATTTTGTGGCAGATGTTTTTCCACATCATAAGGAGTGTTTGATTAACATTCATTTCACAGAATTGTGATCTATCCTACACTGTGCTATTTGCACTACAAAAAATTTGTATATTGTCCAGGGAAGGAGAAGGAAGGAAACTTAACTCTTTCTGCATGATCTCTTAATAATAATAATGAAGCCACTTACATATATGTTAAACAGGAAAAAAAATTGTATCATTTAGGGGCCTTGAGTGAAATCCTGGCCTTCCTAAAATCTGGGGGTACTTTGCCATTGAAATCAGGATTTCACCCCAGATGCTAAGTACTAATAATTTCCGTTGACTTCCATTCATCTGCAGCCAGTGCTTAATTTGTCCTGGGGCTTGTAAGGGTTGAGCCCCAACACCTCTAGGCTTGGCAGTTCATAGCCCCAGTACCACTGTGCTTGCCACATCAGTTATGAAAGTAAAAAATTGCTTGAGCCCCAGCACCTTTCTTTACAAATTAAGCACTGTCTGCAGCTCCCACTGAAGTCACGGGTAGATCCTGTTCCTCAGCATCCTCTGGAAGAAGCAGAACCTTGTTTATACCTGCTCTTTGTATTTTGTACAAACTGGTCACAGTTATTAGACATGTGCTCCTGAGTGCATGTTTACTTTCCCACTCAATGTGTGTGCAAGTCCCCAATATGCACAAGTATATAAATGTGTGTGTATGTACCACATGACTCACAAGCATACAGTGTGCTCACGTGTCTGGAAAACTCGGCTCATATTATGTATATTTGTAACCAGTCCCACTTTGGCGCATATTATGAATATTTGTAACCAATCCCACAATCCCACTTGGGGGGAGGGATAGCTCAGTGGTTTGAGCATTGGCCTGCTAAACCCAGGGTTGTGAGTTCAATCCTTGAGGGGGCCATTTAGGGATCTGGGGCAAAAATTGGGGATTGGTCCTGCTTTGAGCAGAGAGTTGGAGTAGATGACCTCCTGAGGTCCCTTCCAACCCTGATATTCTATGATTGGCCAACAGGAGGGTTTCAACCTGGGACCTCCTGGTATAAAACCATGAGCTTCTATTGCTTGAGCTAAAGGATTTAGCTAGCAGCTGTAGTAGATTTGTTAACCTCTTATGGGAACTGGGTAGAGGTAGTCCTCACATGGGTTACAAATTGACCAGGCAAATATTTACTACCTCTATTGTTTCTAGAAATAATGGAGAATTGCTTTCTTGGTTTGAATTCTGCAGAAATCAAATACTGTGGGCCAAATACCAATGTCCTTTCTCAGTCAAAATTCTCACTGAAGTCAATGAGTGAGAAAGGGCTTCTGTATTTGTAGACAATAGTTCTTTATTTTGTATTTTGTCATTCAAACAAGCTGCATCCAGAAACTTTTCATACAGTTAGGCCATGTCTACACTAGTGCATATGTCAGCAAAACTTTTGTCGCTCATGAATGTAAAAAAACCCACCTCCCTGAGCGACGTAAACTTTGCTGGCATAAGCACTCATATGCAGAGTATTATGTCGGTGGGAGCTCGTTGAGATGGTTTTATTATGTCGACAGGAGAGCTCTCTCCAATCGTCATAACGTGGCTATATGAGCACTCTAACAGCGGCATAGCTGTATCGGTACAGCTGTGCCGCTGTAAGCTTGTGTACGTAGACCTGGCCTTAAATAGAAACAGCATTAGAATAATTGCAAAGAGATTAGGAGGCAAACAAGAGAATATGTTTTTGTACGAGAGTAAGTGAGGCAGAAGGATGTCTCAGAGCCAGAGCAGAGAAGGCTCTTGCATCAAGAGAGGTGAGATTGTGTGCAGAGACAGAGAGGTGGATACTGCTACAAGCAAGTAAAGTGAAGAGAGAATAGAAAGAGATTCTCTGAGATATTTTTCTTTGCTAATTTGCATTTCTCATGCCTGATATTAATTTGGCCATACAGTGCATCATTTTTTCTTGCATTAACAGAGCCCTAAAATACTCAGGTATCTTTCCTCTTTTGTGAACAGAATAACTCTTTTTTTATTTATGTATACAGTGTAAAGGTTTTAGATTTATAGCTTATCTGGCCAGTTGGCTAGCTCTTCAACTGGGAAAGACAACCCACTACCAGATCTTGCTGCACAGTGGAGATGGATGTTTTCACCTCTCCAATCAGGAAGAATATTCAGCATTTAAAACAGAAGTGTTCCCCAGACTGAAATATTTGACAGCATACTTCCACTCCTTCATTCATTTATGACTCAACTTTTTACCCATGTCTAAGGAAGTCAATCCGCAATCCTTCCAAAAACCAACACTTTCCAATAGAACAGTAATAGTTCAAACCAAAATAAGTTGCAAAGTGCACACCACAAGTTGTAACAGTTAAACTCTTAGAGTATTAGACTATACATAAACCAATCATAGTATCCTCCATTTAAAGTATAAGTCCAGAAATCTGGTAAGAGCTTCTCTGATAGAGTGCTGAGCTCTGGACTGATAAAATGGGGATAGAAGATATTTTAGCAGAAGTGGAGGTTCTCTAGACCTTACTTGTCTCCATACTCCATTGTGCATTTTCATGGGCAAAGTCCACTGGATTGTCCCCTGAATTCTGGCCAGCTGTTTTAAAAAACACTCTGCCCTGAAACCATTGATTCTTCTGCAAAAGGACATAGTATAAAGGAAACGGAATGTAGAGGAATGCACTAGATTAGAAAGTCGAGATCAGGCATCTGTTCCTAGCTACTAGTGGAACAGATTATGCTATTAGGCAAAATTACAGCACCAATAGCATAGGTCTGTCAGAGAACAAGGGTCATTGACTATCTGAATTTCATTGAAAGAAGCTACACAATTCTGTGTCTGTTACATAAGCAGAAGAGGAATTCACAACATAATAAAATGCAAAGGAATTTAGGGTAGAGCGGGAATCAGGAAAATGTACATTTACTAAAGCTAGGGATTAATGGCTTGATTTTCAGAAGTAGGACAACTCAAAATGAAATAAACGGAAACTGTGGATTTCCACACATGAAAACACTCTTGGGAACTATCTGAATCGGGATCTTCAGTACAGTGTGCACAGAGGCAATGCTTTTGTTGAGCGCACTCTGAATCAGAACTGCCGTTCTATCACTACATTCCTGATCCCACACTTAGAACAGATACAATCCAAATTAAATGTGCTCCAGGTTAGTCCTCAAAGGGGTTGTACAGGAATAACTGAGAGCAGAGTTTGGACCAATGGGAACCATGCCCGCCCATGTATCTGAGGGCAGATCTGGAACTTGCTTGTTAAAACAGAGGTATCAACACTTTCAAGAGCCTTGAAAATTCTAGGTAATAAGAATCACAGGCCAGCATCCTTTCCAGCTTCCAGTTTTATTTAACAAGCCACTTTGAAAATGGGCTCAGCGATCAGGATGCACTATAGGTGAACATAAATAAATGATGTTATTTGGCAAATGTGCTAAGTCAGTCAAAATGAGTTCACTTCCAGCCTGCAGTATTTACAGGAAATAGAGCAAATAATAGTATCTTATTTCTCAAGTTAACGTACTCATGCGTTGCACAGACACAGTTACAGTTGACAGACTTCAAGCTTATCATCTAACATTGGGAAATCTTTTAATTGATGTTCAGACTCTCTTTACTGGCTAAATTTGGAATGACTAGCTTGTTTTGTGTTGTTGATTTATAATTATGGTCAACTACCAATATCGATGCATTTAGAAAGCCAGCTTGTGCTGTCTGCAGGGCATAACCAGTTAGAAACAATCTAGTTCTAGACAGTAGTTCAAATTCAACTTTGGGGTAAGCGGGTGCAACTCACTTACAATCACTGGAGTCACATCAGTCTGCATCTGGGTCAACACAGATTGTACAGGATAAAACAGTGCCCTCTTTGGCCAACTGTGGTGGTGGTGGTTTTTAAGGGTGGAGAGGTGTTATGCTGCAATTTTTTAGAACAAGAAAAATAAAATGGCCAGCAGGCAGCAGGTCATTAACATGGCCATGTGGATTAATGTCAAAGTATCTGCTGTTGCTTTGCGAACAAGGGGGAGGATTCCCTAACCGTGCTTGTGAGACTAGTTTAGCTAATCCTCCTTTCTCCCACTTCTCTGTGAAACTGTATGTCCCAGAGTGCAATGCTCCATGCATTATTGGTGTCACCCTGTGTGCATGTCCTCTCCAGGCAATAGAGCCACTGCTGAAGTCATGAATGATAGCTGTCCAGATTTCCCAGTAATGCACTAAATAAACACAGGTTTCAGAGTAGCAGCCATGTTAGTCTGTATCCACAAAAAGAACAGGAGTACTTGTGGCACCTTAGAGACTAACAAATTTTTTAAAGCATAAGCTTTCGTGAGCTACAGCTC
The DNA here is from genome assembly GCF_965152235.1 of Eretmochelys imbricata. Taxonomy (NCBI): domain Eukaryota; kingdom Metazoa; phylum Chordata; order Testudines; family Cheloniidae; genus Eretmochelys; species Eretmochelys imbricata. The sequence continues at coordinate 14,284,845 of NC_135584.1, forward strand.
ACTTCATCGGATCCGATGAAGTGAGCTGTAGCTCACGAAAGCTTATGCTGTAATAAATTTGTTAGTCTCTACGGTGCCACAAGTACTCCTGTTCTTTTTTTAAATAAACACAGTTAGACAGAATGGTAGGTATGGCTGCGTAAACATAGCTAACACATGGTACTGGTCTACTGCAGGCAATCTTTTAATGGTTTTAGATCTGGTTCAGCTAAACTAAATTTTAAAATGGATTAGCTGTATAGTTTAGACATGGGTTTAGATTTAGACTGTTTAAGAAGCCTGTCCTTCAGAATTATTCAACTGATTTTTGCATATTTCTATTTATTGTGCTGATTTCAAGACCACTACAAATGGGGCAGGGCACCCCATATCTCCTAAAACTGGGTTTACAGTATGGCTTTAACTACTTGGAAAATTTCACCCAACGTAAGACAGAGCCATGTCTGTGTTGTGAATAGAGCTGATGCAACTCAACCATGTTTGTTATAATCAGGATAGAGGAGTGTCATGAACTGTTGCCAAAAGAGTTGGGTTTGTAGTATAGACAGGGCATTACAAATGCAATATCATTATGACATTTTCAAATACCTAAATACGTAAAGGCATTTAATGTTCCTTTATACTGGGAGCAGAATTCCTAAACCCATTTGAAGGGCTCTAGTATGTGTGCAGTAACCAGTTTGGACAATGATATTTTATTGAGAACTATTCTAGAACCACAATAATATAGCATGGTTGGTTAGTGCAGTTCTCTCAAAACAATAACCAGAGAGAATGAGCAACAGCCATGTTCAGGTATAGTTGTGGCTTGCACCATTTTAATCCCATTGTGGGGAGTGTGCAGATGGGGCTCCAGCTCTCGGTAGTGTTAAAAACTGATTAAAGGAGAAGAATTGAAGAGAGAAGAGAGGTAACATCAATGGAAATGTCTGTTTGCAAAGGACCAAAACATAATTGCAGATGTAATTGTTCTTCAACATGGTTCAACTATTTTTACATGTTTCTGTATATTCTTCCTCAGGGGCCGAAACGGACATCTGATGCTGAAGTTCAGACAGATCCAGTGTCTATTCTACCTGCTGGAAAATCCAAGTAATGAAGATGCTTGGCTGCTGAAGAATCAGCCACTCTTTATGAGCTCCCTTGCAGTAAAGATGGCTCATTATTTTCCTTTTTTATGGCTGTCATCAAAAGAGGGCCACACTGAAGACTAAAGCAAACGTTTGTGTACATTTGAGGTGTATCATTTACAGAATTTGTTCATTAGATGTTAGTAAGTAACTGTAAAGGTCATTAAGAAACAATGTGTAATATAATTAAAGGGAGGTCATGGGAATGATTTTTAAGTCTATAGGGGTGAGAGGAAGTATAGGTGAGGTCAGAAAGTGACAGTGAAAAAGATGAATAGCAGAGTAAATGAATATGATGAAAGGATTGCAGTTTTTGTGGCAAAGCAGTGGACAAAGAATTCTTAGCTACAGAGCTTTAAAGCAGTCATAAAAAAAATCATATTTTGATAAAATTTATATTTAAAGGTCAATACCAACCAACCAACCGAACCTTATGTGGTTTGTCATTATGTTGTAATTAGCAAGGTCTGCGGTATAATAGAATCAGTGGTTTTAAGATTATGCTTCAGATTGGTCTGTACATTATTAATGTAAATTAAAAGGCTAAAATGCAAAGGCTCAAAGTGATTTAAAGCACAGTTTCTTCCTTGACTTGGTGAGGTAGAATAACAAATACAAATACTTAAACTATTCATACAGCACAAGAGGGCGCTAGCATCTCCACTATACTACTAATTCAGAGGATATATCTACAATCTTATGTTGTTAATGTTTTTCAGATTTAGGAAAAGAAAAAAAAACTTAGTTGTTTTGTCAGTTACTCATCTCCATTCATATCTGTAATTAATCCTAATAAAAAGCAACCCTAAGACTGATCAGGATTCTACCTGCTTTACAAAACTCTTGTAATAATCAGGGTTAATAAATTTTACAAATGATTTCAGATTTCTTTGGTTTATTAAACACTTATACTAACTCAAACAGGGAATGGTGGGACTGACATTTTAATGCATAGAAGCATCTGAATTATAGATTATTAAATCATACATAAATCAATATACAACCAAATGCATTTCCTTTTAAAAAAATAAATCATTCACATCTTTAATCCTTAACTGAAGATCCTTATACAGGGACTCAGGTTGTCCTTGTTCTTTGATCATTGATATGTAAGCAAGGATAAATTACACATCCATACCATGCTTGGCTGTGGAATAAGTATCTGTCATACTTCCTCAATGCAAGAATAGATTAGAACTGAAAATCAGATTTCAAACTTCAGTCCTTTCCAAATATCATCACTGTAGCAGATGGATTCTATAGCATCTGCAGAACTACATTCCTGATGAGTATTATGAAGGAAGAGGTGAAAAGATCTGTCTTTCTCATTAGGACCCTTTGTAGCTAGGAAATAATGCTGCAGTGGGCCTCTCAAACCCATAGTCTTGCAACTGATGACCAAAACTAGTGCCAGTGTCAGAAAGCTACACTGGTCTTTTAATAATTACAGCACTTTCTGTTCTTCTCCCAACCATAATGGGCCTTAAATCTGATGTCATATATAGTGATATAAATCAAGAGTAATTGTACAAAACCATAATATGCATCTTGGGCCTGATCCAGAGCTCACTGGTTTTACACCTATGTTATTCCATTGACTGCAACGAGTTAATTCTCATTACACTGGTGTAAATGACAGGAGAATCAGTCCTATTATATCCAGCTTTATCAGATTGAAGTTAAGGTCCCATTTTCTCACTGTTCCACTTAGGAAAGTTTAATGTGGTACAAAACCAGTTATACTGGTTATATAGTTATACCGATAGTTATACTGGTGTAAGGCATCTTGATACCAGTATAGCTGCATCCACAGTAGAGGTTGTACCAGAATAACTCTGTCAGTTACAAAAAAACAAAACAAAAAGGTCACTCCCCTAAGCTGACTTGTTATAATGCTAAAAAGTCTGTGTGAAGGCCAGAACTTCCTTAGAAGAGAAATTTATCTCTACAATGGAATCAGGGAAGTGACTGCCACACAGAGCAGTATGAATAATGGATTTTTTTGGTTCACTCGCTTTTTTGGGGGGGGGGGAATGGAGGGGAACAAACCAAAAATGTAAAAAAAAATTGAACTTTTTTGTTTTAACAAAATCTAAACATTTTATTTCCATCTCACCCTTTTTAAAGTCAAATTCAAGGAAATTTTGAAACAAGTCACATTGAAACAATTTTTCAGGTCAAAAAAGTCAAGAGCGATTGCGGATGACTTCATGCCACCGAGTGGCTAATACTGATGAAATAGTGGTTAGTGTTGGCAGGGCCCAGTTACACAGGAACTACCCCTTTCATTTGATTCCTCTCTGATAACAGGAAGATTACAAGCTTTGAAGAAGCAGAGTCAGCCTTCTCATAAAGCAGCACGACATGCAGCCCTAAGAGGAAAAAAAGGTCGTAGGGGATGAATTCAGTTGAGATTCCTCGATCCCAGTGCCATGTTACTAAATTTAGATATTTTTTAGATCGTAGGTGTTCACATAAAGTAAAGATTGAGAGCTTATTCGGGAGGAAGGGCTTTGTTAAAGCCACAGCCAAAGACAAAGGGAAAGGTTGCTAATGTTTCTTGGTTCCCAGACCAAAATACTGCACTGAGCCCCAGTTGTCAAGAAATCACATGAAGAACTTTACAGAGTGGCTCTATCTTTATCCCTAAGCTTTTAAATACCAAACCACATTACATCAGAAATATTGCAAAATATCCAATGATCTTAAATTAGAATTTTTAAAGAAATCAAATTTTAAAACCAAAAGTGCTGTCTCAGGAATAAGTAAACGTCCTAGGAAATGAGTTTAAATAAATAGCTGCCATTCGCATAAGAAATGCCTCCCTCCAACTGACAGTGATTTATGGACTGCCCTCCATAAAAGAGCTCATTCAACAGTTAAGTTGTTTTGCGCTCCATGGCCATGTGTTCTGCTCGTTACAGGATTAGTTTTCTTTCAGCCAGGCTATGCACTGGAAATGCAGAAAAACAATTAGATTCTTGTGAAGTTTCATGCTGCAGGTTTTTCAACCTGCAAACAAATTCTCTCTTTGGAAACTGGCCGGGTGCCCAACTTTGTTAAACTAGAAGAGGCCAATAGTTGACATTTTCAAGACTGGAACTGTCCTGAGCAGACTCAGTAGCAGATATACACACACAAATTGAGGAAAACAATGTAATTTCCAGTGTCAAACAGTCTGATGCGGATTTTATGCAGAAATAGAAGCTGAATTTTAAAAACAGCCAAAATATGGAATTTGATTTTAGTGTTTTATTTCTGTACTAAGTATTGCCTAGAGACCTGCACAAAAACAGAGCCCCATTCTTTCCCCCGTCTCTCTGGCTGCATCTGACGGTTGTCTTTTGCCTTATATTTCGACTATAAATCTTTGGAGCAGAAAGCATCTTTTTTCTCTCTGTTTGTACAGCACCTAGCACAATGGGGTCCTGTTCCATGACTGGAGCTCCTAGGTGCTACAGGAATACAAATCAACAATTGTGCTAAGCACTGTACAGACACAGAAGAGCTCCTTGACAAAGGGCTTAGGCCCAGATCCACAAATGGCTCTTAACTTCCATTAAAATCAATACTTCTGTAGATCTGGGCCATACAATCTAAACAGGCAAAGGGTGGGGGAAAGGATTATCCCCCTTTTCTGGATGGGAAACTGAGGCACAACAAAATTCAGACTGAGGCCTTTTGAAAATCTGGCCCTAAGTGACTTGCTTAGGGTCACTCAGGGAATCTGCAGCTGGGAACTGAACTCGGTTTAAATGGGTCCTAGTTCAGTGCTGTTCCCGCAAGATCCTTCTCTGATTGATTTATTAATGCTACTGGTATTACATTTTTTTCCTCTGGCTTTCCCGACATGTGGGTCAAGAAGAGGAAGACTTATCTGTGACTAGAGATCAAGATAAAGTTCTGTAGATGCTTACATTTTTTTAAAAATGCATATTGTCCAGGATGCTACCGAAGTGAAATCAAAAAGAAATCAAAACTATTCCGTAGATTGAATAAAGTAGATTAATTATGGAAGCACTGTGGCATCAATATTATTCCTATAACATTCTTATCTTATCAGTTGTTAATTAAAGCTTTTTTTCCCCCTAACTGAACTGTATCCAGAAGTAGAATTGCTCCTGGTGTTTGCAGCTGCAAAGTGAGCCCATCCAGGTGGTGGTTCTGCTGAAGATTTACACCTCACTGTAGATTTAACATTTTCATATTAGGCCATGTCTTCACTAGCAACATTAAAGCATTGCCACAGCAGCACTTTAACAGGGCTGTGTAGCACTGGGACAGAGCTCTCCCAGAGCTATAAAAAAACCCACCTCCGCGAGGGGAATAGCTACCAATGCTGGGAGCACGGCTCCCAGGGCTGGTGCACGGTCTACCCTGGCACTTTACAGCGCTGAAACTTGCAGAGCTCGGGGGGTGTTTTATCACACCCCTGAGCGAGAAAGTTGCAGCGCTGTAAAGTGCCAGTGTAGACAAGCCCACACAGGGCCTGATTCTGGTCTCATTTAGGCTATGTCTACACTACAGACCTTACAGCTGTAAGATCTACCATGTAGCCACTCTGCCGGCAGGAGAGAGCTCTCCCGTCAGCATAATTAAACCACCCACAATGAGCAGTGGTAGCTATAACACTGTCCACATGGCGCTTCTGTCAATGAAACTTATGTCGGTCAGCCCTTATGTCTACACTACCGTGGTAAGTCGACCTAAGCTACGCAACTCCAGCTACGTGACTAACGTAGCTGGAGTCGACATTAGGGTGACCAGACAGCAAGTGTGAAAAATCGGGATGGGGTGGGGGTAATAGAAGCCTATACAAGAAAAAGACCCAAAAAGTGGGACTGTCCCTATAAAATCAGGAAATCAGGTCACCCTAGTTGACGTACCTTAGGTCTAGTTACCACGGGGTCTACACCGCGGAGGGTCGATGGGAGAAACTCTCCCATTGATTTACCTTACCCTTCTCGTCAGGGTAGGGTACAGGGGTCAACTGGAGAACGATCTGCAGTCGATTTGGCGGGTCTTCACTAGACCTGCTAAATCGACCGCCGGTGGATCGATCTCAGAGCGTTGATCCCGGCTATAGTGTAGACATAGCCTGACAAAAAGTTTTACCAACAAAAGTGCTAGTGTAGACATAGCCTTACATTGCACTTAATCAAAAGCATCCTTATGTGAGTCAGATCCGAATCCTATCAGATCAGAATCTTACCCATTGTGTGCAATGGCTTCTTTGCTTTGAGAGATTAGGAGCCAGATTCAGATCTGAGATCCCAGTCTAGTTCTGCAAGTGGGTAACAAAGCACCAGCCAGCGTGTGCAGATGAATTTCAAATTGCAATGTGGGTAAGAGCACCGGTTTTTATAGCTAAGCTTCTGTCTGTTGTGCCTATAGGAGTTCACAAGATTCCTTTCAGCTGACTTACGCACCAAAATTCATTGTTTAATACAACAAAAACAGTCCTTCCTTTGTGAAGTGATAAGCAGAAAGTGCTACTAGCATCTGCAGAAGGATTTGGCCCCATTTGGGGGGTTACATGTGGAACTGCTCTGACTTCCGTATGTGCCCTTGAGAATATCAGTGAAGAGCCTGGAATGGCTGCAGACTCCACCTCTTCTGGACAAACACCCTAGGTCTTTACTGGCAGTTTGAGCAGTTTAGCAGTTCTGACAGCACAAAAACAGGAAATTCTGCACCAGCCCTGACTAAGGCTGATGATGTGTGTAAATCCCTCAGCATAAAGCATGCATTATTTGTTTTAAAAAAAATTTTAAAAAAGCCACACCAATGAGAAGCCTTGGAGAATAAGTCCCTTATCAAGACTCCTCAGTTTTACATAATCATTTCCTATTAAATTTGTTGCCTAGTAAACCATTAAAAAGAATCCAAGCTACTTGAAAGGAAACATTAACCATTTATGTTTAAACCAGTAAAGAACAGAGTCCAAACTTCTTCCTTCTCTCACCTCACTGTGCACAAGTAATGCAGCACTGGAGGTATTTGAGATTACCCACTCTTATCTATGGAATTTTTTTTTTTTTTAACATGCAGAATTTCCTGAAAGGAGAGAAAAGTACTTTCTGATTATTGCAGTCTGTTTACTGTATGTGTCTTTAGTAGAGCAGGGCAGGAAGCAGAACTCTGACATAAACAACCCCCAAACCTTTGACAAGTTCAGATCTAGATTTGAACATTGTAGATCCACCCCAGTTAAAGCACCTAGAGAATTTTTAAATGAATTTTAACCCTAATAAATTCTTGAATACAAATGAGGGTGGGCGGATGAATTTACAAAATTCTCACAAAATTTAATTTAATTTTTTCCTCACAGAAAGTTTATTTTTGTCAATTTTTTCCAACCAGCTATAGGGCCAGATCCTCAGTTGGTGTAAGTTAACATCACTGACTTCAACAGAAGCACATCAGTTTATACCAGCTGATGATCTGGCCCCTTCTAGTTATAGGTCTCAGTCTTCAGGAACCAAACTTGGGATGAAGAACAAACAGAAAATCATAATTAAAGTGATATTAACTATGGATGATCCCTGTGTGTAATGGAATGATGCTTTCTATATCCATGATATAGTATTTCCAATCTAAACAACTGACAGATATAAAAAAGAGCAATTATGCCTTGAGATTGCCAAAAGGAAAGCTCTGCTGGCTACTTAACATGATGGGTTCTGCTTACAATGCAGTTACTGCATGAATTGGCCCTTCTTTGGATCTGTGTTATGGGGTGCACAGAGCCCGTGCTGTCACAGACATGAAAGGATTAACAGCTCCTCAGCTGGGGCTGATTGGTAGCCCTGCAAAAGCTGGGGAGATAGACTGCAGGGCAGAAGGGACAGATGGCTACCGAAGAGGCTGAGGAACCCACTGAGAGCAGGGGTCTTCATCACTGGACAAGTGGGAAGCTGCCCAGTGTGACACCTGCTGGAGGACTGAGGTGTACAAGCATTATCAGACACCGGGAGGAAGGTCTGGTGAGGATAAAGAAGGTGTTGGGAGGAGGCCATGGGGAAGTAGCCCAGGGAGTTGTAACTGTCGCACAGCTGTTCCAGGAGGCATTCTAGACAGTTGCATTCCACAGGGCCCTGGGCTGGAACCCGGGGTAGAGGGCAGGCCTGGGCTCCCCCCAAATTGTCAACCTGGACTGTGTGTTCAGAAAAACGGCCAAGCTGAGGGCTGCCGTGAAGCTCCAAGGCGAGCAAATCCGCCAATAAGTGCAAGACCCACCAGATAGTTGGACCTCCAGAAGAAGAGGATCACAGAATGCGAGTATGGGAAACAGCCTACAAGAGACACATAGTAGGAAGCAATAATGGATGGAGGAAACTGATTCCAACTGCTTCACACAGGATCTCTGGCCTGGAACCCTGGGTTCCTGTACCAGCCCTAGTCTCTCCCCTCTCAGGGCAGTAAAGCCTGATGAACAAAGGGATCTGAACCCCAAAATTCCAGACACTATTGACCCTCCACTGCTGGTCTCCTGACCCACAAGACTCTTTACTGCCCTGAGGCGGGGGGGGGGGAGGGGGGAGACTATTAAACATCTGGCTGGAGTCATAGTGAGGTACTACTAGACGTGGTTCTAAATGGAGATTGAGCAAACAAAGGGGAAACTGAGGCAGGCTTGTCCTAACACCCTGCTGAACCAAGTGGGGATACACCATTGGCTGAAGAAACCCCAACAGACAGTCCCTAGGACACACCAATAGTATACAGAGGCTTCCTTTTGGAAATGCATACTGAACAGAAAGAATTAAAATAAGGATACCTGTGCTGACTAGAAATCATAGTTGCCCATAGGCTTATGCTGCAACCTTGTTTGGACTAGACAGTCTTTTAACTATCAGGCAATATCTCTGGGGCCAAATCCTATGATCCTGACTCCTACAAATAGTTGATTAGATCAATGGACACATCAATAATGCTGTGTCCATTTAACCATACAGAAGTTTACACAGTGAGTAAGAATTTAAGATAGCAATGAGTAAAATCTGCGGTGTCTTCTCTGAATGTTGACACACTGGACCCAATTCTGCTTTGTTATACCACTGTAAGTCTAGAGAAACCCCATAGACTTCACCTGTGTTACTTCAGATTTACACCACAGTAAAGGGATCAGCATCTGTCCTGCTGTGTTCGGACATGGAATTCATAGGAACCCCTCTCTCTCTCTCTCTCTGCAGTTTTGGCTAGTTAACTTTGTTTGGGCTAATAAGGAAGAAGAGAGGAATTGCTAATAGGAAAATTTGCATGTAAAATGAAACCTGTCTCAGAAACAAATTTTTCTGTTTGCGTTGTTGAGAAAAATGTGTGGTTACCACATCACCTGCCTCCACCTGCTGTAGTTACATAACTCTGTGTGGAAGATAGCTAGAAACACACATGTCTGCACACTGAAGGTGAAATCCTCCCACTTCACCTAGGCTCTGAAAGGTCCAGTTCAAACCAGACCTGCCCTGGTTCTACTGCACCCCATGTGGTGGGGTGGCCATGTAGGTGGGACATTGCAGGAGTTCTCTCCAAGAGCATGAGGAGTGGTATTGAGAGCAATCTGGAGGAGTGGTGGGGATTTTGCCAGCAGCTCAGTGGTTTGCATGACTGCTGGCCTCAGCATACACCTGGATATGTTTATGGGGGTGGGAGGTAGTGCGTGGCATGCAGCAGACTATAATTATTACTACGGTGCAGCAGCCATATTAGCAGCTGCAGCCCATTGGTGCAGGTGTCCTGCAACCTATCTCTATCCCTACATTGCTCCCCTTCCCAAAGCCCTTTCACTCAGGCTTTCTGCAGGAGACTATCACTTCCCTGTGAGCACATAGAGTTCTGTATATTCTACCATATTGCTTCTGAATATTGGATTATAAGCAGAGAGGCACCTGCTTCCACCACCCAGCAAGTGATACCAAATCAACTATGAATATATGAGGCGCTCAGATGCTATGCTGAGATGCAAATATCTAAGTAAATGAATAGATAGCTTAGATTAAATACAACTTGTCAAACAAAATGATTTCCTCAGGATACACCAGCTAACAGGATACACCAGCTAACCTAGCTATACTTAAGCTACATTTAACTACACACGTACAAACAACAGAACAAAGACCTTGTCTACACTAGGTAGTTGCATCGGTTTAACTAACCTAGGTTTTAAATTGATCTAGGCCAGTGTTTCCCAAGCTTGGGACGCCGCTTGTTGAGGGAAAGCCCCTGGCGGGCCAGGTCGGTTTGTTTACCTTCCGAGTCCGCAGATTTGGCCGATCACGGCTCCCACTGGCCATAGTTTGCTGTGCCTGGCCAATGGGGGGCTGCGGGAAGCGGTGGCCAGTATGTCCCTGGGCCCGCGCCACTTCCCACAGCCCCCATTGGCCGGGCACAGCAAACCGCAGCCAGTGGCCACAAACATGGCGGCCGGGTCCGCCATCGGCTTTCCTTGCACAAGCGGTGTCCCAAGTTTGGGAAACACTGATCTAGGCAAACCAGTGCAAATCCCTAGGGTAGACACCTAAGATAAATCTATCTGAGCAAGATTTAAAGTGACTTAATTGAGTAATTTAGGCCTTCGAAGAAATGTACTCACTCTTTTTATGTATTTATTTATTGACCTAAATATGCTGGAGATTGAATAGACACAGAAAATACAAGGTCCCTGACTTAAAAGAGTTTTCAATTTAAATTGGCATTGTGTAGGCATAGAAGGAACATAAGACATTGAATATCAAAGGTATGCAAGGTTCTTTGCAGACATCCTAGCATATAATCTAAGGCTGAGGGATAGGATGCAACAAAACCAGATAACCAAGTGCTCATATGTTAGCACTTTACAGAAATAACAGAACCCAGGGACTATTTTGAAAGTCCCTTCTTTCTTTTATATTTAATTGTACCTGAAATCTCCAAGTCCTGCTTTAAAATCATCAGAACCTCCCGCTGTGAAATATCAGTACAATGGCAGCTTTCACTGAGATGGTTCACCATTATGAAGATAGAACTATGCCTGTTTCTCTACAGACTGATTTGAAATTGAGCTCAATATCCATAGCTCAAAGTTGGGTGCCTAAAATTAGGCCTTATCTAAACTAGAAAGGTATAGCACTTTAACTGTATCGTCAGCTAATGTGGATGCAGTTACATCAGTATTGAGGTGCTTCATATTAGTAAACTATTCTTGTAGGGGAATAGGAAATAACTATAGCAGTATAAGGCACTTTCATGCTGTAATAATGACATACACACAGAAGCTTTTAAACTAAAAAGCACATCCCTCACTGAAACAGTTACCAGTAAAACTTTCAATTATACACCAGGCCTCAGCCTCTCCTAAATCTGTATTTAGGCACTAAAAAAAGGGGGGCCTGATTTTTCGGAAGAGCTGAGCACCTGCAGGTCCCTTTAGAGCCAAAAGAAGTGGCAGGTTCTCATTGCCTCTGAAAAGCAGGCCACTTTTATTTAGGTGCCCCAATATGGATTTAGGACCCTAATTTTAGGCTCTTATGTTGGAATAACTTTTATCTCGGTCAATATTTATTTAAAGGTAAACAACAATGCCAAAATGTAACTTGACTCAGAAATACACGAGAGCATAAAACACATATCGCTCCTCCCTGTAAATTCCTGTGTTTGATGCTCAAAAGACATTCCAGAACCACTCTGTGGCATCACACTGACGGCATTAACACACACAGGGTTGCACTGGACATATTGACATCTTTGAAGTTAGAGCGATTAATTCTGGAGTGTCTTTGTCAGCAAGTGGCAGAGAATTTCCAAAGGAGTAACTTTTTTTTTTTTTTTTTTTTTTAAAAAGAGGAAGTTGAGCTTTCGATGGTGAATGTTTTCTTCAATCTTTTTTTTTTTAAAGTGGTGCCTTTTAGCACAGATTTCCAGCCTTGTCTTATTGTTTATATTAGCACTGCAGTTCGCCTTTAATGAACACATTAGATGCTGCACACTTCCTTTTAAATGTATAAAGAAAAGGAGTACTTGTGGCACCTTAGAGACTTACAAATTTATTTGAGCATAAGCTTTCGTGAGCTACAGCTCACTTCATCAGATACATACATTTCTAATGCAAATGGCTTTAAAGGGAGTGACAAAAGGGGCCAGAGAAAGAGATCCTGGGCCTATCCGTTTGAAGCATGTCATTTGGAGTGGTGTAGAAGGGGTTAAGGAAAGTCTCAATGGATTCAAAAGTCTTCATTCTTTTATCGACACTGACGTGACAATCATTATGGCTGACTCAAAGTGATGTGATATAAAATGGACACTGAAGCATTTAAAGCATATGCTTTTGTCAAGGTGCCATATGGTAACAGAGTTTATTTTACTTTAGCCTGAATTAAGTGTTCATCCTCATGTCTCCTGCAATGGGTGGTGTGTTATCTTAGAGAGACTATGGATCTGTTTCAGCTACCAATGGAAGAAGTGTATATTTTACTCCATTTCCATCAAATTTCTGCTTTGTTTTTCTATCTTTAGAAAAAAAAAATCTTAACCATTGTAGGCAGGACAAGCAATGGCATTTACCATTCCTAGTCAATTACATAGGGTAGTGCTTTTAACTGCTTGGAAATGAACATCACTACAACTACAACTGACCACTGACAGAACTACCTGTAAATGTCTTTATTCTAGGATAGAAATAGTTCTAAAGGTTTTGCATACAATATTCCTTGAGCTTTTTTGTTCATCAATGTCTCTTTATGTGCACACATCTACCAAGATTTTCCGAGCTGACTCTCATTTTGGGTGCCTCAATTTTGGGGTGCCTAATTTGAGGAACCTTAAAAGGGAGCCAGTTTTCAGAAAATCTTGAGCATCCACCCTTTGAAAATCAGGCACCTTTAAAGTTCCTTAAAGTGAGCATCCAAGAACTGGGATATCCAAAAGCAATAGTCACTTGCAACTATTTTACCCACTGTGGACCCAATCCCAGCTCAGCACTCATTTTGCCAGATTAGCAAAATGCAGGATTGGGCCCTATAGGTTTTGGAAAAATACACTATGGACCCAATATGTATCTTAATTACACTGCAGTAATTACAGTGAAGTTTTAATCTAGTATAGCTCTGATGGTGTTATTCCAGATGTATACAGGTGTAAATAAGTCTAGCCGTATATTATCAGAGCTGGTGTATTGATCCTAATGCTTCCTTCCACCCCAAAAATTGTAGTTGTTTTGCTCCTCCCATTACACTCATCATGCTCACTTGTTTGGGGGAAGAAATAAGCACATAATATTAATGAGTGGGATTTTTCACGAGTGCCTTAGGAAGTTAAGCATCCAACTCTCATTAAAAGTCAGTGGGAATTGGGCACGTAAACAATTCTTAAACAATTCTGAAAGTCTCACTGTACAGCCTTAAATTAATTCTTGTAACCAATGGCATTAATTCATTATTAACATACACACCAGGCCACTACAGATCTTCTAAATTAGTTCTTCAGGTATTACTGTGTAGCCAGCAAGAAAATTCTCTACTGAGCTACAATGAAAGATCAGATTTGGCAAGGTAGGGTAATATCTGCTTCCAAAAATGATTTCCCCATTTAGATAATATGATGCTATTCCATTCAGTGCAAATAACTGAAGCAAGTGATAGAAGTAGTTCAGTTTCTTTTCACTGAAGCCAAAACACTGGGGTTTGGGAGTTGGTTGGTTGGCTGGTTGGTTTATAAAAAACCACTCTGGAACCCACTGGAAGAGGGGAATTTGTGGTCCAGTCAGATCGTAGCATGTTTATATTCATGGGGTGAGATTTCATAATGCACTTCTTAGTGCAAAAACCCCAGCCAAGCTAGAGGGGGCAGCTAACGCAGCTTTAAGATATCCTTGTGCCCTCCTAACCCTGGGCTGCTCAGGAGGTCCCTGGCATAATTTAGGCAGTCCTGGGATTCTATCTAAATTACAACAGCTTTCCAGGCCTGCCCTATGGGCTGCAGCCATGGCCCTGATAAACGTTACACCCCGGCTTGTGATGGGGTCCTCCACAGTACCTGCACCAGGAAATCCTTCCTCTCTCCGGTGTTAGGTTTTTAAGGACTTCTTGTGTTACTCCACTGGCCTTTAGCTGTCACAAAGGGGCCAGAGCAGATATGAGGACCTTGTCCATAATTTGCACCCTAATCCTATGATCTCTCAACTCCATTGACTTTAGTGAAACACTGTTCCATGTCAAATCAAGTCTTTGGTGCTGTTTGGAATGACCTGCCAGGAACATATGAAATGATATCTATACATGTTTCATCTGTGTATGTATAAGCAGACTCTCTCGGCGTATATCGTAATCCAGCCCTATTTCCAAAGGACAGTTCCGATAACAACGGACTCCCAGGAACAATATTTCAGGTTCATCCAAGTTATTATTCAGATGAAGTGGGTGTTCTGGTTACATGCATCCATCTAGCCACAGATGAGTCAAAATAGCTTTTTTCCAATCTTAATTTTTCCCCTATTGCATTTTATAGAAATTCAGCTTTTCAATATTAAAACTAATCTTGAGATGTTTATGGTTTAATATCCGCCGTGTGAGAGGCTTATGCATGAGCCAAATAATGAACATGATTTGAAGTCTAGGACTGTTGTGTTCTGTATAAATGATTTCAGCAGTAAGTGAGCTTTCATAACTCAGGCAAGGCTGGTAGTGTGGTTAAAGGGAGGTGCTGATGGAGAGAGATGGACTGCAAACAAACCACTGCATAGCCATATGGGCTGACTACTCCCAGCAGTAAATTATTAAAGATGGAGCTGATAAAAGCATCACTGATACTGAAAATAATGTTATTGTGTGTGTTTATATTAAGACCACAATCCTTTTTATGAATGGACAGTGGGAGATGCTAGATAGAAACATACATTTTATTCAGATAGAGCCAGTCTCTTTCGGGTATAAGTGAAGACACTTCAGTCAAAAATTAGATCAAAATTTTAAGCTCCTTAGGGCAAGAATGGTCTCTTAACTACATCTTTGTATAGGTGCCTGGCACAGTGGGGCCATGTTTCTTGATCCAGGCCTTAGAGTGCTCCTGCAATATAAATGACTAAATAAATATAATAAGTACAAGCCAAAATACAATTCAAGAATCTTTGACTCTGCACAAGGTTTTGATGCTATTCTTTCAAACACATGTTAAAGTTATTTAGAAAGTATGGATTGATTCGGATCTCAGTTAAATTGACATTAATGGCATTACAGCTGCACAAAACAGGTATAAGTGAAATTGGAATCAGGCCTCACGTACAGCTCCTACAAAATCACAACATGGTAATTATCCAAACCCGGTGTCAGAAATGCAGTTCTGTGCCTGAGTCACTACGAGTGGTAAAGCAGAAAGATGAAATGAGGACTGCAGAGATGTACAGTCTGTCTGCTTATTTTCAAGTGAATAATTGCAATACCATCCAGCTTCATAAAGGCTGTACCAGATCATAGTATCCTCCCCCCTCCCCAAAGGCAAGACTACAGCTTTCCTGAGTAACTTCCTCATACTGCAGTTGAACTCCATTCTTAGTTATTATTAGATGATGATTTGAAGTCGCAGCCCAGTTCTCCCACTTTACTGCTAACTTCCCAATATCTTTGTCTCCCTATAAATGCCTTAAGTCTTAGTCATGGTCTCGAAACTGAAGCAGAAGAAAAAACACCATCTATTATAGAACTTTAACAAGGTTTTTAAAAAATTATTATTTTCACCATTGATATGTCTCGCTTTTTCTACTTTTTGCCCCGGTAGATTATTGGAGTTGTTCTGCAGTATTAGTTCAGTTTGTTTCTAACTTTTACTGAGGTTGTGAAGACCCTGCAGGGTATTACACTCTATAAATTCTGTGTGTTCTTATACCTTTATATCACGGAGTATTATATATGATCTCCCAAGTTTAGTAAACCATGTTAGGAATTTACAATCAGCACAGTGACACCACTTTAAGCAATAAAACCTCACAAAGGTATTTGCTGTTCTAACAGGGCTAGGGCAAACTGTACTATCCAGAGAGGCCTGTCTTTTTGAAACAAGATTTTCCATGAACTGCTTTTGTCAGTGCATGTGTGTATGCATATTCTCATCCACACAAACCCACAGTTTCTAGGGTCTCATGGATTAAGTTCTCTAAAGCAGGGCTACTCAAAGTGGTGGTCCGTGGACCGGCACCATCGGCTGCCGATCTGCGTGCACATTGAAGAAAAAAATTGCCTGTCCCCCACATCAGATAGGTTGAGAAGCACTGCTCTAAAGCACACATATCATTGTTTCCAGGCCTATCTTCCTGTGGTACTGTTGTGCACAACTGCTTTTCTTAGCTGTAAATACTGACATTAAATACTGAATAATCCCAATTCTTTCTCTCTTCCAAAATGAAGTAATTAAAACAAAATCACAAAGCTCCTGTGTTAAATTCTTCTGATACAGGAAAAATAATGACTTAAAACAGGGTTTGGTGTTTTTTTTGCGAATACAGACTAACACGGCTGCTACTCTGAAACCTATTAAAACAGGTTTCAATTCTATTTTTCCCTAGACAGAAGTTTCAACATCCTGGCTTGTTATTGGGTTCATACCAGCAATACAGTACTCAGCATGTACGTACATTACATTATTCATTGTTGGCAGGCTTTGTTGTTAGTCCTGCTATCTGAGCAGTTTTTGGGCCATGCCCATTTTATTAACACAGTTTCCTTCTACTGTTGCTTAATTTCACTTCCCTCTTGTTCTTACTGCCTTTCCCCCACCCACGCTATCATTCCAAATGTCTTCCCCCAGTGGCCAGTAGAGGGCAGTTGGATTTAGTTTCTTAGGAGCTGAATAAAACTATTCAGACAGTTGCACTGCAGTCTTTTTCCTGGTGGTTCTTTCTTGTAGAAACAAGCTCAGAAAGTGGGTGAATAAATAAAAGATTTATATCTAGATCAGCAGAAGAGAGAGAAGGTGGCTTCAGGTCCCTCAGCATCAGCTGTGTCTGTGATATCACTGCATGAGAAGACAATGGAAGACACCATTTTGGTAAACTCTATGCTTTCTAGTTTCTCTATACGAATCTTCTGCTCACAGAAAGAGGCGGATGAGGGGCTGCTGCACAAATCCATTCAGACCCTCACACATTTCCATGACGAGCAAGACTATCCCCTGTATTATTTCACACAGGTTCTGTACAAGAACACGTTCACAGCCACAACAAAATGGTGGCACACCCTAAGAACTGTGGATGATGTGGAGCAGTAGCATAGCTCCACTCCTATTTATCCTTCTCTTTGTCATTTGCTTTCCTTTGGTAGAAGGTACAGTTCAACCTCTCTCGTCTCTGGTAATCACTGCACCATGTACTTGTTGATACCTGTTCCCACTTCCCTCGGGTGAAGGGGGATAGTATTTATATTAGATAAATATGTATATATTCTCCTCAGAATGATCCCTATTCAGCAAAGCACTTGAGTACGTGCATATTCAGGTGAGCCCTTAAGCACATGCTTAATTCTGAACATGTGCTTAAATCCCATTGACTTAACGTTAAGCAAGTGCTCTCCTGAATCGGAATGCTTTTCTGAATCAGGGCCTACAAATGTGGAGAGGAATGGACAGATAAATGGTGACATTGACAACGAGGGGCAGGGGAAAGACACGACAGAGGGGACAAAAGAGTACTGCAGTTGTCCCTCCCATTCTCTAAACGTCACTTCCACAATCTGTACAGTTGTGAAATCGTTCAAAAATTACTACAATATTAATTTCAAAGTTTGTGTATGCATAAAAGGGACTTCAGCTAAAGTGAGCACAACAGAAATGACTGGAACTATATGAAACAAGGAAAATGTCTCCCCTCCCCCCCCGCTTCAAAAAAGCCAGTTAAGCTTTTTCAACCCCCAGATTCCTCCTGTTGCATTACGCACTCACATAGACTCCCACCCCCCAAAAAAAGTGGGTCTAAAGAACTAGTGATATTATATTATGCTGCATGGGAACAGGTTTGTGTTTAACATTCCCCCCCTTGTCTTGCTGACCCATTTGTGTATGTGTAACGTTTAAATAAACAATTGTAATAATAATAAATATGAAAAGGTTGCACTCAAAACAAGAGATGGGGTGAGAAATCGACTGCTGTTTGCAGTGAGCAGGAAACTCAGCTGCAGTGAGCTCACTTACTTACCTGTGTGCTTCACCACATTGCTTTGAAAAATTGCGACACACACTTATCATATCCTTCCTGGAAAACAACTCATATTCTTCTGTATAAGACCTGAGAAATATCTGTTACTGAAAAAACTTTTCTACCCACCAATGGCTTCTAAAGGAGAAAGCAATTCTATTAGCTATAACTAATTGATGCTATTAATACATGATGGGTGCAAAAGGAAGAGGGTCGGTGACTGTGAAGATTGTAAGCAGTTAAGCAAAGACCTACACAGTGTGATTTTTCAGAACTACATGTCCACGGTACACACAACTGCATGACCAGTTTGTGTTTGCAGTTATTTGTGATTGCATGTGTAAATCAGGTAAGTGTGTAGATGGCTAGTGAGATATAACTAGCTATTTGCATTGCATGGCTAACCCATTTCCAGGTGCAATTGTAGCAATTGCATGTGTAAATTAGGAATACAATTGTACATGTTTGCCTGCATGTCACAACAATCGACCTTAGCCAGTACTTCAATTACTAGTAAAAAGAAGGCCTTGTCTACACCAGGAAAGCTAACGACCCATAATTTACCATCCATGTAGCTCCCTGGGTTGTAGCAACAGGGAAAGCAATAATCTTGACAGAAAAGGAGGTGTTTTAACCCCTCTAACATGCATACTTTCGCAGAGCATACTCAGCCCCTGCTCGAGCAAGAAGTGCCCAATGTGCCCCATATGCCAATGTTTTCTGTATTATTCTGCAAATACATTTTGGTTTAAAAAACACAGCTGGGACAACCAGTGTAGAAAATGTTTTTATCAGTGCAATCCCTTTGTCAAAGAAATATTTATCTTCATACTTCAACTGTAAGCTGTTCGGGATGGGGACTGTCTTTTTATTCTGTGTTTGGACAGCACCTAGGCACATGGGGTACGAATCTGTGACAGACTCCTAGGCACTGTGGTAACGCAAATACTTAATTGAGAAGGAGGGGGGGGCTTATTTATGTTTAATAAACCCAAACATTTCTCAGTCAACCCTTACTCATGAAAAGCAAATGCCCAAGCACTTGAGTGATTATACTTTTAAATAAAGATGGGTCTTAGAGCTATCTGTGAGAGTTCGGACCCCTATTTATGTCACCCTCCAAAATTCCAGATGTGCAGATTCAGTCTTCTGGTTAGGCCACTACAGAGAGAAACAGAGTCCTGGATCCAGTTCCAAAGCTTGGGTGAGCAGTGTGGGATTGGGAACCATACTTTAGCTTCAGAGACAGATGTTGCAGAAGCCCATGTTCCATTATGCAGAGGCAGTTACCACTAAATAAATAAAGGATCTCTTCTGAGTGTTTTGGGCTCAGAATGATTTCTGAACGCCACAGGTGGGATCCACTGTTCAAGTTCAAAGTTTTGTTGGTTTGGTGAGTATTTCAGGATGCTGGCACTGACCTGGTAGGAGACAGTATGCTGGGGTTTCTAGGGTGATACTGATAGATGTATCAATACAGGCCTGTTGTCCAGAGCAATGAGAGCACTCCCTTGATCTTTACTCACACGGCTGGTAGGGGTGGGTGGAGTAATCAGGGTGTGAACAGGTAATTATGTGAAATAGAAAAAGAAGGCAAACCTGATGCTGGGCCTTTGTGGTTATAATTTCATTTTTAAGCTTTGGGAAGTTTGGTTGGACTCCAAAGCTGTATCCAGAGCTACCTGCCTAACGGAATCACATCTCATAATCGATAATAAAGTGTAAACAGCTCGGGCAATCCTGTCACATTTCCACTCGAGAGCACTTCTGCCAGTGCAGTTCGTGTACATAGGTCATGGTCGCCGCAAGGAGGAGGTGGCAAAGAATGGGGAGTGTTGAACCAAGTCTAAGGGCACAGCTCTCTAACGTAGCTGCTCTAAGCTGATGGGAGAGAGTCTCCCATCGGCTTAACTACTCGAGCCCCTGCGAGCGGCAGTAGCTACGTCAGCAGGAGTGTCACTAAGATGGGCGATTTATTCATCCGCCTGAGGGACATAAATTATGTTGACATAAGCTGTACGGTGGACATAGCCTCTGCAAGCAGGAATTAAACACCTTTCCCCCCCGCCCCCATCAGACAATCCAAAAAAGGAGAGCCCTCGCCTTGATCAATTAGAGAGTGTAGAGGACAGTCAGGGACTAACTCAAGCATCCACTTTCCAAGCAGACACTGACCCTCTGGATTGTGTTTGCACGCATGCCTGCTGACAAAGTGACGGGAGGTTTCAATGACTCACAGAGTATGTCTATACTTTAGTCACAGCCAGGGTAAGGCCACTTTTTATTCAGACAGGGCCAAATTCATCCCTGCCATAACAGAATGCACTATGCTAGGGATGAATTTGGCTGACCAGCTCTAGTCTATTTTATGTCACCCCAAAGATCCCATGTATCTACTGCTGCCAGTAAAATCAGAAGGCAAACCTGATGCCACTTTTTGCCCCTAAAATCAGTCAGAGGTACAGAAGGGAGTAGAAATGTTAAGCGCATTTTAAATAATCGCTCCTCTGACCATAGCCCTGCTTTAATGAATGAAAACTTGAAGCAGAGTGTAAATAATTATATTGTATTCAGATACACAATATATATGGACAAACTTGTCTGCTTGCCTAGTCCAACTCACTCAGACTGGGAACACACACACACCACTGCAGATCTGCCTCTGCCTAACAAAATGCACTGTGCTACTCTGCTTCTAATAAAGATTTCTCAGCTGTTAACAGAGTATCAAAGCCTAAAGACCGAATAAGTGTGTGACTTACTCTCAGGGCCTGAATGCTGGTTTTATTATTGCACACAATGGATGCAACATTCTGAGAAGAGTGCAAAATACCACTTCCCACATGTACCATGCTTCTGAACCTGTTGGTACAGATTTTTTTTTAAGCGATACCTGTGTTCTTAGAAAAAGACTGTCCTGACTCTGAGAACTCTGCACTCATTTTAGATTTGTCAACACAATTCTGCTAGAGGAAAACATGTTATTCTAGAGTACAACTAAGGATACAGCCTGCATAGTGCTGAACGATTCCTTGCAGGAAATACTCTCAACTCTAAATGAAGTAAATCCAATTTGAGAGTTGTTAGTACTTTGCAGCGTCAAGCCCTTTTAACAAGAAGCACCAAGTCCAACAGTCCTTTTTGCAAAGCTTGATAAATAGAAATGGAACCAAATTAAATCTGTTCTGGAAGCCGCTAAAGCTAGGGAAGTTTGGATCTGGAACCAGTTTCTGTGGGATTAGGCCCATCGCTACAGATAAAACAGCCAAAAGCCATGAACCATTTGTACGTAACAGCACATATGGTTACACAAAAGGGAAGTTGATGTTCTCACTTCTAGGAAATAAAGACTCGGAATCTAGCATGTAAGGTTTTATAATCTTTTGGAGGAAGGTGGGCAGCAGAGATAATGTAAGTGAAAATCAAATTTAGGCAAACTAGTTTGCATAAAATCAGAACTAACCTGAATCTGAACTAAGAGGTTTGAAAAGTTCAGAGATTTCCCCCACCCCCCTTCTCATTCAAATAATTATTCATTGTTGCTCCCTTCATCACATCTGGGGTGTGCCAGAGGCTGTCATTTGTATAAATGGAAAAATTTGGGATAGGTGGATCTGTTGGATAAATAAAAACTTGATAGAATAAAATAATTCTAAACCACTTTTAGATTTCACTGATTCACAGTAAATGATTTATCCAATTTAGCCTTTTCTTCTGTTCTTAAAGTCTGTTTTTGTTTCTTGTTTCGTTATTCAAAACTAATTCAGCAAATGGTTTATGCAAGCAAATTTTAGCCTGTGGTTTGTTCATGAACTAGCCAAAAAGAGAATTCATTGTCATTCATTTTTCTTGTCATGTGATTGGTCACATAATATTATTTCTGTTTCCTGATGGGATTACTCAAATGAGATATTGGGGGGAGAGGTCCATCTGCAAATTAGCTATTAGGCAAATAATGAAAATGGATTTTCAGAATGGCCACAAGAACACTTTTGGTAGTAAATGCTCTACCAAAATATTTATTTACACTAGGATTCATGTAACTTTTGCGTTCACTGAACCTAGTTGTGTATAAAAACAGGCTCAGTTGCAAACAAGCAAATAAAGGGGTCAATATCAAACTAGTTAAATATCAGTGTGTTCTCTGTACAAGTATAGTTAAAAACACTATTTTACTGTGTTGGCCAGCACTAATGTATGAATCTTTGCCCATTTTAGAACCTAAACCAAAACTTTAAATTCTGGAAACATTGGGGCACTTTTGGAGGTCTGGTGAGTTGTTAATCTTTCTTCATTTCTCTCTGTGACTCTGCTCCTAGGATTGCCTGCACATCTTGGGTAACTACACGCCAAATGTCTATTAAGACATATCTGTGTGCATACATAAATTAGAGGTGCAATTATGTATGTAGGTGCCACATACAGTTGCATGCTTAAGCTATGAAAATCAGACCTTTCAGCTGAAATGAGAATATTGGTAGGAATCAACAAACATCTCAAGCTGTAGTGGCATAGAGGTGAAACAAGAAAACAAAAGTTTTTAATCCTGTTGGATTAATTTCTATAGCATGATTAATTTTCTATAGTCCCATCTTCATGGTTCAATATTAGTTGTGTCAATAATGTACAGTAAAGAAAAAGACATACCGCAAGATCAGATGTAAAAAAGCAAACATTTATCCTACGCCAAGCTATATGTCTCCTAATAAGAGACATTTTGGAGATATTTCAAAATTTTCAGATTTGGAACAAAGCCAAATTTTTAATCTCAAAATTCTTTGCAAAATAGAATTTCTATCCTCTACACTGCTTAAATAGAAATATTTTCTAATTTTAAATTTCTAATGAAGCTCAATTCAACTAAATACCACAAAAGAACACCTATTGAAAAGCACAATGGATTAAATAGGTATTCCTAAAGCAACGTAAATTAACTTCATTGTGTACAAAAATTGCTTTTATACATGTGTGTACATATTTTTTAAAAGGGTCAAATTAATCCCTCATGTAACTTCATTGACTTCCATGGAGAAACTTAAAATCTGATTTTGACTTAATAAGACAATGAGAATGATCACTTTATATTCATATTACATATTTCCAAGTTGTTGTTCATTTTGGGAGGATATCCTTTCTACCCCTGTGAAATCACCAATTGGTATGTTCCAGATGTTGCTAAATTAGGCAAAAAAGGGGGACTTCCATTGTTGCAAAATCAGTTTTAGTTTTTATGAATTCAGGTCTGAGTAATTATTTCTATTCAGTTCATCATTTAAACAGAGAAAAAGTCTGTAAAGTATAGTTTTTAAAACATCCCAAAGCACTAAAACAAACAGGGTAGGTAATGTAAAATGTATTGACCATGTTTAAAGCATTCTGATGACTAAACCATTCTTAATTTTAACTAATAAGATCATTAGAAAAGTTGCGCTAGGGTAACTAAATTGATTTTTAAATCAATCTGGTAAAGCTAGTGCAACCTCCTAATATAGATCAACTTAAACCTGTTAAAGCTTCACTTAAATCAGTTTAGCTTAATTCAGGTAAATTAAATTTACACTAAATTTTCTAACAGACAAGTCCCTAGAACTAACTATTAAAATGTAAGTTTATAAAAATCAGAAATTAGAGAAAACATCAATTAGAACATCAGCTATTGCTTATTTCCCTACTATTGTAGGATTGTTCCATATATTGTATCTGGGCTTGTCTACAAGGGTACATTGACCAGACAGCTATTGCGG
Organism: Eretmochelys imbricata; assembly: GCF_965152235.1. Lineage (NCBI taxonomy): Eukaryota > Metazoa > Chordata > Testudines > Cheloniidae > Eretmochelys > Eretmochelys imbricata. The sequence goes on from NC_135584.1 coordinate 14,308,874, forward strand.
AATAGCTCCCCAGATGGACACTCTTATTTTAAAATGAGTGCCTTTTTTTCTGCTTTAGCTTAACCTCCTCTATTCTAGGGTTTTAAACTGTCACCCTTCACCATAGTATTTGAGTACCTTCCATGTAAAATCAGTAGCAATAGTGAAGTCCCAAGTGGGCTTCACTGAGCGATTCTCTGGTACTTTCTTTTTTTGGGATCGAAACTCTGCTTGGGGTAGGGTTTTTGATTGGCGGGATTTCTCTGGTTGATGGGGTTGTGAACATTGTGAGTGTCATTCTTATAGTACAGTGGTTCTCAACTGCGGTCCACCACTTGTTCAGGGAAAGCCCCTGGAGAGCCGGGTCAGTTTGTTTACCTGCCAGATCTGCAGGTTCGGTCAATCGCGGCTCCCACTGGCTGTGGTTCGCCGCTCCAGGCCAATGGGGGCTGCGGGAAAGACGGCCAGCACATCCCTCAGCCTGCGTCACTTCCTACAGCCCCCATTGGCCTGGAGCGGCGAACCGCGGCTAGTGGGAGCAGCGATCGGCCGAACCTGCGGACGCGGCAGGTAAACAAACCAGCCCGGCCTGCCAGGGGCTTTCCCTGAACAAGCAATGGTCCACAGCTGAGAACCACTGTTATAGTAGAAAGGCTTTCTCAATGAGGAAGAAAATTTTACAGCATTTCCTAAAGACGGGAAAGTTCTGAATGTGTCTGATCTGCTCTGGAAAATTGTTTTGTAGCTGGATCCCTGAAATCGAGAACGCTTTGTCCCCAGCTCTCACATACTTCATCCTGGGTTTAGCAATCTACATTCACCAGAGCAGCACAGCTGTCAGTGGTTCATAGCTTGAAATTCAGCCTTTGATGTAGCTGGGTCTTGCTCCTTATAGTATATTCTCCAGTTCCTCATCTAGTCTGGTTTTAAAATGACTCAAGCCCCCCCCCGTCTCTCACCCCTGTTAACAAAATATTCCAGTCTAGAAGATCTTATTGCTATTCAGCCTCATTTTTCCTTTGGTCAATTTCAGTCTCAGCCTATACTATTCATCCTACTCCTTACAACCTTCAAATATTTGTAGACAATTATCATTTCCTCCCTTAGTCACCACTTTACCATGTTATACATGTTAGTTCTTTTACCCTTTTCTTACAAATAAATCCCTCCAGAAATCTAGTTACTTTTGTTGCTGCTCTCCAAGTTCTCTTGAAATTGTCAAGAAACCCCCATAAGGATAAGGGAGAGTGAACTGCTGCTGAAGCATTCTTTGTGAGGGTCCCTTTCTTTTGGAAAGCTCCTTGAGCCTGGTCCAAAAAAACCCAAACCCAAGCAGCCTTCCAGAGGCCTGCTGCAGAGTCCATTTATTTCATTGGAACAGGGCTTTGGTAGTTGGGAGTGGGATTTTATTTGAGGGCAGAAAGTGGGTGGGCTAGGAATTTTAATTAATATGGGCATCTACCAAATGCTGACTACTATTAGAGGTGATTGGGAGGTGGGAATGAAGGAGAAATGCTGCTGCATTCATTCAGGCCATGAATGAACAAAGATACTTGTGCTTATCTTTATAAGACACAGGGCTCAATCCTGCCAAGAGGCAAGCATGCTGGTTTGAATCCACCAAAGCACTTGTTTTCACTTTAAGCATGTGAAGTCTTGTTGACTTCAACTGAGCTACACAAGTTTACCCCAGCTGTGGATAACAGTCAGAATGAAGTACAGAAAAGAATATTCTGTTGGTAACATCCTCACTGTTTGTACACTGTGAGAGAGATAACGTTTGAGTTAGTTTCACACAAGGTTTCATAAGTTTGTGTGTGTTCCTCCGACTTAGTATGGTAAAGGCAAAACAAGTCAGGCTCTGTGTATGCATGCGGGTTTATGAGGATTTGTCCAACCTTCAGTTATGAAATCATGAAACTCAGTCAAAAACAAAACAAAAACTTTCTAGCTACAGTAAAGAAGACTCACCTGGAGTGACAGGTTTGTAAAACCTATTCAAAGTTTGGCAAGAAATGTACAGTATGAGCTTTTGTTTCTCTTCTCACCCCTCTACCTAACTCCTTTGGGTTTTAGTGTGAAAGTTTTTCCATAGCCCTAATCATAACCTCTGAAAGGCTTCACATTTCTTTAGTTATCACTGTCCGCCCTCACTAAACAGAATATCCTACTGCTCATCAGATATGTATCTTCCATTTGGCAACTTATAGTGCCAGAATATACATTAAGAAGTCAAAAACTGATACTTTCCCAGCTCTGAATCTCACTATGATATGCAATATGGGCAAAGGATACAGAATAATGACCAGCCCAATGGCCTGTTGGGGTCTTCCAAATATATGTCCAGTGCTTCCCAGACTGATAGACAAAAAAAGCTTGGTTCGGGGTATTGGGAAAAGACAGTGCTTTCTATTGCTGTTATGTAACCTCCTCTATCTGACCCAAGACAGTGAAAATCCTAAGCCTTTTCAGGGCTCAAATATATAAACTCATAACACATGCCCAGAGATCTCCCACTGGGATTCATACTAGTACATAAATTGTTTATAATAAAGGAGTTGCCCTGGAGTTAGAGCTAGAGAATTGGTGCAGTTTTGCATGGAGTTGAGCCCGTTTACACCAGGTTTGGATTTGGCCCTAAATTCTTAATCTGGAGAACTATTACAACACAGAGATTGTTTGGCTTCAGTCATGAATGAAGCTCAGTAACAACGTTTTTGAAAACCAAAACTGGAAAGGTTCCCTATTCCTTGTTCCTCATTATGGGCCAGGGCCTTGAGTTTGTGACAATGACCCTTAGAGCACAACTGCCTGCTGGCTAGCAGCATTTGAAACCAACCAGAGCTGCCTTATTTACATACAGAGCAATTGTTATAGTAGTTAGGTGCGTGAGAGAACACCAGATGTTCTCTCTGTCTTGCTCACATATTCACTGTGCCAGTTACAAACAGACAGTTTGCAACGCCAAGTTGCAGGAGGCTGTGGAAAACAGTCTTGCTCTTTTCTGTTTCCTTGACAGAAAGGTTGTGTGTTAAAACAGGAAACAAGAATGTGCAGCCCATTGCTCTGCGAACGTAGCTCCTAGTGGTCCTTTCTTTTCCTTTCAAAAGATGAATAAGATCAAAAATAAAGAAGTGTCAGCATGCCAGTGTTTCAGTTTCTAATCAGTTCACAAATGGCAGGAAATTAGCTAGCTTTCCCAAACATCTGTTCCACTTCTGGCTCAGAAGGTTGGAGGCAAATGCTATCTGTCAAATGTAAATAGTGAGCATCGGTAATAAATATACTTTTCAGTTTTCAAACAGATTCCCATAACTCTATTGCTTATTCATCATATTACACTACAGCAGAATGCATCGCATTCTCCTCCTGCCGTAAGGAAAGATAGCCTCTGTTAATAGGATGATGAACTGCCTCAGACTGAGGCTCAGGAGACAATATCACAGGTCTGCATACTTGCTGAATACCTTGGAAGCTAGTACATAATAATACTTAGCATTCTGCAGGTAACATTTCCAAAAGCTCCTAACTGGCTTAGTTTCTAAGCCCCATTTTTGAAAGTGTCTTAGGCACTTAGAAATCTACTGGCTTGGTCTACACTACAGATTTAGGTCGACGTAAGGCAGCTTATGTCGATCTAGCTCTATAAGCGTCTACACTACAACATTGCTCCTGCCAATGGAAGTCACCTACTACACCGACCTAACAACTCCACTTCCACGAGAGACATGGAGCTTTGATCAATATAGTTAGGGGAATAGAATGTCTGTGTAGACACTGCGTTACTTATATCACCTGTTGGCTGTCAGCCCTGCATGGGGCTCACAGCTGGAGCCCCACACCCCGGGGCCAACAGTCCAAGCTGTCAGTCCCACACAGGGTTCACAGCTTGGGTTGTCAGCCCCGGGGCAGCAGGGCTCCACCTTTCAGTGCCCCACAATGCCTACACAGTTAAGTCAGTGGAAGCGCTCCTGGTGAGGATGCACACCACTGACATTGGGGTGTAGCGTGGACATGAGCCACCGCAGTATTTACTGCCCTGGCTGTACATTGACCTAACTTAGGTCAACTTAATTTTGTAGCCTTAACAAGGCCTTAGTCTCATTGAAAGTCAATGGGATCAAGGGCCAGATTTTCAAAAGTGTTTAGGTGGCTAGGAGGATTTACAAAAGCACCTAAGTATCATTGACTTTCAGTGGTCATTTGAGCCAACACATTTGAGCTTCGCATTTGAGCTTGCAACACCAATATTGAACATTTAATAAAAAGCAGCACTATTGTTGTGTGTAACTATTCTGTGTTTCTAAGAGGTGCATACAGCTGATCTAATGAAAGTGGAAGCAACATTGCCTGCTATTAAGTAATCATCTTGTGCTGCCAGTACTGCACGAGCGACTCCTAGCAATAATCTAACAAAAAAGTAGATGGGCAACCCCCCCACAAACAAAAATTCACTGCTAATAAATATTAGAGCATTAAAGAAGCCAACATATGCATCATTAACAACGGCTTCATAATTCTTTGTCTCCTAATAAAAGGCACTTTCTCTAATCGTTTCATTTCAAATGCAGTACTTTGGTTCCAGATTGCAAACCCTTTATCCACTCAATAGGATTAGTCATTGTTCTGTTACCTTTACTCACCTAGAGTTGTACTTTACTTACTTGAGTAGTCCAGCAATAGGAGTACTTGTGGAGTAAAGCAATCGTGGGTGAAATGCACCCATGGGCAAGCACAGGGCACACAGGGCCAGAAGTGAGACAACATGGTGTACGTTTTTGCTATCTCTGCACAGAGATGAATGTCATTTAGTGGGAGGAAGGGTGGCAGATTCACTATCTTGAGTATCCTGTACAATTAAAACATATGACAGGACTAGGTTATGCAAGAATTGTTGATGTTGGGGTAGCTCTATTGAGCTCAATGTCAAAGTGATCAGGTAAATGCACAGTAGTGCAAGTTGAAGATTGCACAATCTAGCCCAGAATTGCAAAAGTTGAACTTGCACATATTTGGATTTGCCATTACTTATCAAGATGGAATTTCTCACTCTGAAGGCTGGTATATTACATCATGGGCTCTTTTCACCCACTCTGCCTTTGTTTTCTGAGTCAGAGAGGCCTAATATGCAAGGTAATGACACAGGAATCACATCAGAATTAGTAGCTTTTATAGATAGGGAAAATCCAACCTATGAAAGTTTGAGTTTTGTTTTTGCTTTGTTCACAGCACAATATGAAGTAGCTGTGAGTTCTGCCACTAACAGTTCTACCACTGTCAGAAACTACTTCAATAAAATTGTAAGATCTTCAAGGCAGGGACCATAGGGCCATTTATAATTCCAACAGTACTTGGGTGCCAAAAGATACAGACAGATGCCTAGCAGGATTTTTCAGGTTTCAGAGTAGCAGCCGTGTTAGTCTGTATTTGCAAAAAGAAAAGGAGGACTTGTGGCACCTTAGAGACTCACCAATTTATTTGAGCATAAGCTTTCGTGAGCTAGAGCTCACTTCATCGGATGCATTTAGTGGAAAATACAGTGAGGAGATTTATATACACACAGAACATGAAAAAATGGGTTTTTATCATGCACACTGTAAGGAGAGTGATCACTTAAGATGAGCTATTACCAGCAGGAGAGTGGGGGGCGCGGGGGGGGAAGAAAACCCTTTGCTAATGAATTTGTTAGTCTCTAAGGTGCCACAAGTACTCCATTTCTTTTTAACCTGCTTAGGCACCATTTAAAAATTCCACTAGGCATCAATCTGCATCTATAGGCATCTAAGTACCTTTGTAAAAACATGGACTTGTGTCTGCTTAGATGTTTGTGTAGGGCTCTGCTCAATGGAATTCTAGGCCTGGTTAGGGCCTTTAAGTGCTACCACTATCAAAGTAAATTTTGAAAGAAACAAACTAACAGCTAGATTTTGATACCCTGAATCATTTTGAATAGTTGCTCCGTTGCAATCAATTGGTATCAATATGGAGGAAGATGCTACTTTCTGTGCAGACTGGTAGCAATAAATGTCCCTAAACGATCCAGATTATGATTCAATATTATCGAGCAAGATTCTGCCACCTTTATTCAGGCTGAGTTGTACCTTGCAGGATAAGTAGTCCCATTGAAATCAATGGCACAACGCAATTGAGTAAGAGTGGCCGAATCTGGCTCTTACAAAGCACTATAAATGTCCGTTTGTGCTTTTATTAAACAATCTTACCAGCCAAATTCATGAAGCACAATTAGAGAACTATGAATGTCACCTATTTATAGCCTTTGAAAAATTCTTATTAGAAGTTAAGTCATAGTTGAAAAAAAAAATACACATTTGTCTGGCTCTGTGTGTATGTGGTTTTTAATGGGATTCTAGATATTTTGCCTGTGTGTGTTTTGTGTGTGTTTAATGGGGTATATACAGTGTATACCATTCTACTGTAGATCTGTTTCCCCATCTCTCACACATTTATTTTGCATAATATTAGCACTAACCTTTGAGTCACCCACATCCTGGTATGCATCACCACATTTTCCTTATGAAACAGCAGAGAATCTTCGCATACTCTCTGACACACACACACAGTGATAAATTGCCTTTTTTCTCCTCTGTTTCTTTGTGAAAAGAGGCCTGTGTGGGAAAATTCTGACACCAACTCCTATTTACTCTTAAGAGGTATTGTCTATAGAACAGAAATTGATATGCCCTTCAAAAGCCATTTTTGTCTTTATGGTATGCAATTTACAATGCCTACTTTAAAAAAAAAAAAAAGACGACGACGACGACGACGACTGAACATTGTCCCAGTTTTGTCTGTTTCTCACTCAGTGTAAATGATATAGAAATTATCCTCAGAACTCTGTGGCTTTGTCTACACCTGGAAAATGACCAGATGTAGACAATGTTATGCTACTTTTCCCCTTCTGCACCAGGATTGTAAATAGTTTGCAGAGTTGACAACTCTCATGATTGTATCATGAGTCTTTCCATATTTGATGCATTTCATAGTATTTATTTGGTGTATTACTTAAAGACTCAGCTGCTGGAGTCAAGAGATTACAAGAGAATTTCCGCTTCCGTTAGTGGAACATACCCTGTGATACAACATCAACATACTGGGATTGAGAGGAAGGAAGGTCCAGTGGTAGGGCCTTAGTCGAGGACTTCAAAAACCTGGGTTCAATTGCCTGCTCCACCACAGACTTCCAGTGTGACCTTGGCCATATCACTTAGTGCCAGATTTTTAAAGGTATGTAAGTGCATAAAGATGCAGATAGGATTTTCAAAAGTATCTAGATGCCTAACTTCTATTGATTCAATAGGAGGTAGGCATCTAGGTAGTTTGGAAAAATCTTACTGGGTGTCTATTTGTCTTTATGCATACCTTTAAAAATCTGGTCCTTAGTCTATCAGTGGGACTTATGTGCCTAAATACCTTTGAGGAGCTGGGCCTCAGTTTCCCAGATATAAAATGGGGGATAACAGCACTTACACAGAGGAGTTTATGTAAGGTAAGATACACAGAGGTGTTTATGGCACTCAAGCCTGGTCTTCACCTAAAACCTAGGTCAACCTAGCTGCATCGCTCAGGGTTGTAGATGCAAGTAGTTCAGTGGAAGAATTCTTCCTTTAGCCTAGGTATTGCTGCTCGAGTAGGTTGGTTACTTGTATAGACAGAAAAACCCTTTCCCTCAACATTGGAAACGTCTATATTACTGTGCTACAACTGCGCCTGTTCCCAATGTATTGTAGGTATACCCTCAGATGCTATGGCGGGGTGGGGAGGGGGGTGCATAAAAGTACCTCGATAGATAGATCAAATTTCCCTAATTTAGATAAACTCTCTGAGACTGAATTGGTTAATCTTGAAATTCCTACTCAGAAAAAGCTCTCATGAAATTTGTTATCAGGCACTATATTCCAGACAAACGTATATAATGACATATGTGAAAAAGCATGAAAGCAATTCCTTTTATCTTCATTTTCCAAGTATTCCTTACCTTTTCTAGTAAACAAAACCCAGTCCCCCCCACACATACGTATACCTGGCCTATGTATAATAACTTTCAGCATGAAAAAGCTGTAACGTAGCCCATTGGTGTTTTGAAAAAAGGAAGCTACAACAAATTTTTATTTTTATTTTTTTTACTAAAGCCTACGTGTCTGGCTCCAAAATGGATATTGTAACCATCTGAACCAGCAACAAACATCCATAGAAAAAGCAACGAAGATAGTCAAATGAAGCCACACTGTAAGGATTTGGAAAAAGAAACCAACTTTTTCAAGAAGCCTGAAGCTTATTGCCAGTAATTCAGTACATACCTGACCAAAAAAAAGTTGTCTAACTGGTTTTGTTGTTTCAGCTGTCCTGAACTAGGGGAAGCCAACAAAGACTTAGCATTTCAATGAAGTCTAACTCTGACATTATTTTCAAGTAAATATTTATAATCATTGATGACGTCCCATCATCCCAAAGAGAGGATGGGATTCAAGAGTTTTCTGTCTAACAAGTTAATCATTGCAAGGGTGGAGTGTAACATTTACTGTTCTTCAGTGGGTATAAAATATTTAAAGCTGATGACTTGTTCTCTGTGATGGAGCTGGTAAATGGACAGAGTCTCTCGTCTATCTTTAATATTCAACCAGGTGAATTATTCACGTTATCAAAGTGTCACAATCTCAATGCAATTTGCACTAATTTTTTTTTCTTAATTCAGGCAATGGACTGCCAAGCCATAAGATTCTTTCAGCTCCGATGTTATAAACAAATGCTAAAGGAAATCAGGCCAAACTTTATTTCAGTTTCTTTTACATGTGAAACTTCCATTAAGAAGAATGCAGTATTAATTTATCTGCAGTTCTCAAGATGAAGTTAGCAGAAACAGCTAACAAGTTTTTGAAGACATGTCAAAAATCTTCTCCCCCAAATGGCTGTTAATAACCCCAAGTGCAGCATTAGCAAGAAACTGCAGGTTTTATTGTGACATGGCAACTTCAAAGTAATTGTGTGGTTGTGATTATCCAATTGCAGTTCTCTGCAGCAGCTGTTAAAACTTAAATTGCAGAACCATTACATCAGACATAATAATGTAGAGCTAGGCAAAATAATATGTCAACTTATAATAGCAAACTTCAAACTTGCATTCATCCATTCATTCTTACTCAGGTAAAACTAAAAGAAATTAACTGAAGGTGGAGAAGGGCCTATTAAACTACTAATCACCAGACAGAATGGAGACAGCTTATCTCTTTGATCAACAGATACTGGTTTTAAATCACAGGTAAACAGTTCTAAAATGCATGAGACAACTTAAACTTTAATCACCTACATAAAGTATTTTTTACCCATTGTAATTGAAAAAAGGGAACATGGTGGGGGGAACCATACCTTTTAAGGAAGTTACTAGGTCACCCTGCAAGATTATAAAGTACTTGTCACACCCACACTAACCTTTTGCTAAATGCAGTATTGAATAACCGAAAGAACAGAGTGAATGCATGTAAATCTTTTATAGGTGTGTCTGCAAGATATGAGTGGTTTTGACAACTATTTATTCAGCCCAGTTATTCAGTTGCCCATGGTAACACACACATGCAAACACTCATGTTGGTCCCTATGCCATGACTATTTAGAAAAGCTGAATGTTGGGAGAAGCAACTGTACTCTCTATGAATGTCTGGCTTTTCCAGAAATAGAGATGAATTTGCAAAGCTTCATATTTGTCAGGGCATGTTTGCTTTGTTGGAAAAAGGGTCCCTCCCTCCTGCATCATTTTTTTGAAGTATGATTATTGCTAGTAATATGCTAAGAACAATGGATAAAAAAATGAACACCCTGATGAAAGCTTTTCTTATAGTAATTAAACTAGCCTTTTATTTACATACCTACTGCACCCTTGAAACCTCGCATCTTCTTATTGATTGTTTATAAAGAAATATTTTCCCTTTACATTTGTCATTGGGATTTGGGGGTATATATTGTTAATCTAAGAATAAGGAGAAAGAAAAGGAGTACTTGTGGCAACTTAGAGACTAACCAATTTATTTGAGCATGAGCTTTTGTGAGCTACAGCTCACTTCATCGGATCATGCAGGCATCCGATGAAGTGAGCTGTAGCTCACGAAAGCTCATGCTCAAATAAATTGGTTAGTCTCTAAGGTGCCATAAGTACTCCTTTTCTTTTTGCGAATACAGACTAACACGGCTGTTACTCTGAAACCTAAGAATAAGGAGACTCTTTCTTTGCTATTTAAAAAACCTGCTTGTAATGACTCTTATTTAATTTCCGTCTATAGTTCTTTCTATGCTGTATGAGTAGAACCTGCTACTCTTCTGTGGCCCTATCTAGACTGGGGCCTTGTCCACGCTTGAAATTTGACCTGCATACCTAGAACAGAGCTACATCAGTCAATTTCCCTATGTAGGCAAGTCCCTACGAGATGTATATATTTCAGCTGAGTTAATTTCAGTTCTGTAAAGTTAACTTGATGTAATACCCCTCTTAACACCAATATAAACATAATTTAACACCTTCAACTTTATTACATAAAAATGGCCATACTTGGCCAGACCGAAGGTCCACCTAGCCCAGTATTCTGTCTTCTGACAGTGGCAAATGCCAGGTGCTCCAAAAGTAATGAACAGAACATGTAATCATCAAGTGATCCATCCCCTCTCGCCCATTCCCAGCTTCTGGTAAACAGAGCCTAGGGACACTATCCCTGCCCATCCTGGCTAATAGCCATTGATAGACCTATCTTCCAGGAATTTATCCAACTCTTTTTTTTAACCCTGTTATTGTCTTGGCCTTCACAACATCCTCTGGCAAGGAGTTCCACAGGTTGACTATGTGTTGTGTGAAAAAATACTTCCTTTTGTTTGTTTTAAATCTGCTGCCTATTAATTTCATTTGGTGGCCTCTAGTTCTTGTGTTCTGAGAAGGAGTAAACAACATTTCCTTATTTACTTTCTCCACGCCAATCATGATTTTATAGACCTTTGTCATATCCCCCCCTTAGTCGTCTCTTTTCCAAGCTGAAAAGTCCCAGTCTTATTAACCTCTCCTCATATGGAAGCTGTTCCATACCCCTAATCATTTTTGTTGCCCTTTTCTGAACCTTTTCCAATTCCAATATATCTTTTTTGAGATGGGGCGACCACATCTGCATGCAGTATTCAAGATGTGGGTGTCCATGGATTTCTATAAAGGCAATATGGTATTTTCGGTCTTATTATCTATCCCTTTCCTATGATTCCCAACATTCTGTTTGCTTTTTTGACTGCCTCTGCATATTGAATGGATGTTTTCAGAGAACTATCCACAGTGACTCCAAGATCTCTTTCTTGAGTGGTAACAGCTAATTTAGACCCCATCATTTTATATGTATAGTTGGGATTATGTTTTCCAATGTGCATAACTTTGCATTTATCAACATGGAATTTCATCTGCCATTTTGTTGCCCAGTCACCCAGTTCTGAGAGATCTTTTTGTAGCTCTTTGCAGTCTGTCTGGGACTTAACGATCTTGAGTAGTTTTGTATCATCTGCAAATTTTGCCACCTCACTGTTTTACCTGTTTCTCCAAATCATTTATTAATATGTTGAATAGGAGTGCCTCTGGGGGACACCACTATTTACCTCTCTCCATTCTGAAAACCGAACATTTATTCCTACCCTTTGTTTCCTCTCTTTTAACCAGTTACCAATCCACGAGAGGACCTTCCCTCTTATCCCATGACAGCTTACTTTGCTTAAGAGCCTTTAGTGAGGGACCTTGTCAAAGGCTTTCTGAAAATCTCAGATTACTATATCCAGTGGATCCCCCTTGTCCACATGCTTGTTGACCCCCTCAAAGAATTCTAGTAGATTGGTGAGGAAAGATTTCCCTTTACAAAAACCATGTTGACTCTTCCCCAACAAATTATGTTAATCTATGTGTCTGACAGTTTTGTTCTTTACTATAGTTTCAGCCAGTTTGCCTGATATCTTGCCGGCCTGTAATTGCTGGGATCACCTCTGGAGCCCTTTTTCAAAATTGGCATCACATTAGCTATCCTCCAGTCATTCAGTACAGAAGCTGATTTAAATGATAGGTTACAGATGACAGTTAGTAGTCCTGCAATTTCACATTTGAGTTCCTTCAGAACAGCTCACGAAAGCTTATGCTCAAATAAATTTGTTAGTCTCTAAGGTGCCACAAGTACGCCTTTTCTTCGTCTGGTCCTGGTGACTTATTAGTGTTTAGTTTATCAATTTGTTCCAAAACCTCCTCTAATGACACCTCAATCTGGGACAGTTCCTCAGATCTGTCACCTAAAAAGAATGGCTCAGATTTGGGAATCTCCCTCACATCCTCAGCCGTGAAGACCGATGCAAGGAATTCATTTAGTTTTTCTGCAATGGCCTTGTCGTCCTTGAGTGTTCCTTTAGCATCTCGATCGTCCAGTGGCCCCGCTGGTTATTTAGCAGGCTTCCTGCGTCTGATTACTTAACAAAACATTTTTTTTTTTTGCTATTCTTTTTGAGTCTTTGGCTAGCTGTTCTTCAATTTCTTTTTTGGCCTTCCTGATTATATTTTTACACTTTACTTGCCAGACTTTATGCTCCTTTCTATTTTCCTCACTAGAATTTAACTTCCACTTTTTAAAGGATGCCTTTTTGACTCTCACTGCTTTTTTTACTTTGTTGTTTAGCCACAGTGGCAATTTATTGGTTCTTTTACTATGTTTTTTAATTTTGGGTATACATTTAAAGTTGAGCTGCTATTATGATGTCTTTAAAAAGTTTCCATGCAGCTTGCAGGGATTTCACTTTTGGCGCTGTGCCTTTTAATTTCTGCTTAACTAACCACCTCATTTTTGTGTAGTTCCCTTTCTGAAATTAAATGCTGCCGTGTTGGGCTGCTGTGGTGTTTACCCTGCCACGGGGATGTTAAATTTAATTATATTATGGTCACTATTATCAAGGGGTACAGCTATATTCTTGGACCTGATCCTGTGCTCCACTTAGGACTAAATCAAGAATTGTCTCTCCTCTTGTGGGTTCCAGGAATAGCTGCTCCAAGAAGCAGTCATTTAAGGTGGCAAGAAACTTTATCTCTGCATCCCGTGCTGAGGTGATGTGTACCCAGTCAATATGGGGATAGTTGAAATCCCGCATTATTATTAAGTTTTTTATTTTAATAGCCTCTCTAATCTCCCTGAGCATTTCACAGTCACGATCACCATCCTAGTCAGGTAGTCGGTAATATATCCCTACTGCTATATTCTTATTATTAGAGCATGGGATTACTATCCATGGAGACTCTACGGTACAGTTGTTTCATTTAAGATTTTTACTTCATTTCATTCTATGCTTTCTTTCACATATAGTGCCACTTCCCCACCAGCACAACCTGTTTTGTCCTTTTGATATATTTTGTACCCTGGTATTACTGTGTCCCATTGATTATCCTCATTCCACCAAGTTTCTGTGAGGCCTATTATATCAATATCCTCATTTAATACGAGGCACTCTAGTTCACCCATCTTATTATTTAGACTTCTAGCATTGGTATATAAGCACTTTAAAAACTTGTCACTTTTTAGCTGTCTGCCATTACATGATGTAATTGAATGGGACTTTTTTTTCATTTGACTGTTTCTCATCAGATCCTGCCTGTATTTCATCCTCTCCTCCTTGCTAGGACATAGAGACTCTCCATTAATAGATCCTCCTCTAAGGGATGTCTGTGTCTGAACCACGTGCTTCTCCACACCTGTCGGCTTTCTCCCAGCCCTTTAGTTTAAAAGCTGCTCTATGACCTTTTTAATTTTAAGTGCCAGCAACCAGGTTCCATTTTGGTTTAGGTTTATTGAGGTCTTGTCTACAAAGTACTTATAGCAGTATAACAGATTCCCATATGGAAAGGGGTATAAACCATACAATTATAAACACCTTGTATCAGTACAACTATGTCCACACTAGGGTTTGTACTGGGATAACGATTTTGGTAACACCCCACCTCTAACAAAATAGTTAAGGTGGTTCAGAAATTGAGTATAGGTGAGGCTTACCCTAAAGGGATTAAACTGTATTCATTTCAGTTAGCTTAACTGGCTAACAATTGAAATATACACCTTTTTACTAGTCTAGATGAGGCTTGTATGTGATTACAATAGTTGATGCCATACAACATGGCAGTACTCCCATACAGTCAGAGCCGTCCTTAGCCATACGCAGCATACACAGCTGTGTAGGGCACCATGAAATTTGGGGCACCAAATTGCCCCAAATTTCATGGTGCCCTAGGCAGCTGCGTGCTGCATACGAGGCAACACCAGCCCCGTGACCAGCCCTATCCCCTGGATGGCCCCCCCACAGGCTGCACCCACTACAAAGGGCAGGGCCATCCCTAGGGGGTGTGGGGCTCTGGACAACTCCCTCCGCCCCACCTCTTACCCTCCCCCCCCCCGCTCCACCCCAATTCCACCTCTTCCCCCAGAGACCCCACACTCAACAGCAACGGCGGGAAGCGGAGCAACCCGGCCCCAGCCTGCTCCACTCTGCCAGCTCCCAGCCGCAGCGCTCCGCTTCCTGTCGCTGGTGAGTGTGGGGAGGTTGGGGGAAAGGATGCCGCCCCGCACTCGCTGGCGGCGGGAAGCAGAGTGATGCAGCCTCAGCCCGCTCCGCTTCCCTTGCCCCGGCCGTGTCGCTTGGGGGGCAGCGGGGTTAGGGAAAGGTTCTCCTCCCACCCCGACTCACCGGCGGTGGGAAGCGGAGCCCTGTGGCTGGGAGCTAGCAGAGTAGAGCTGGCTGGGGCCACGTCGCTCCACTTCCCGCCGCCGGCGAGTGCGGGGGGCATCCTTTCCCAACCTCCCCCCACTCACCGGCGGCGGGAGGCGGAGCGCTGCAGCTGGGAGCTGGCGGAGTAGAGCTGGCTGGGCTCGGGCTGCTCCACTTCCCACCGCTGCCAGTGAGTGTGGTGGGATCCCTTCCTCCAAGCCCCCTTCCCCGAGTGACACGGCTGGGGCCGGGGCGAGGGAAGCGGAGCAGGCTGCACCTGCCCCCCCCCACAAATCCCCCAGGCCACTCTGGACCTGTGGGGCCCCCAAAAGTGCCCCCCAGACACTTGGGGGGGAGGCCTGGGGCCCCACATGGCCCCACGCAGGGGGGCTGTGTAGGGCACCCAAATGGCTAGGGATGGCTCTGCATACAGTTAACTTTCGTAACAATCCTATGAATTTGGAGTACCAAAACTGGGAAGGTGTGTTATATGATTGTCATAGTGGCTGACTGGGAGTCAGGACTCCTGGTGTTCTATTCTCAGCCCCAGCAAGGAGCTGCTTATGTGCCTCAGTTTACTTATAAATGGATATGTTGATAACTGTGATGGGGTGAAGCCCTTGTGTAGCCAGGAGGGAGGGAATGAGATTGGGTGATTGATAACCCATCCAGCCAGAGAGATGGGAGGGACTTCCCTTTCCCCCCGCCCAATGGCTTCTAGGTGAGGAAGCCCTTTTCAAAATTTCCTGACTTTTAGCTGGAAGTCAAAGTTGCAGGAGGAAGGGTCACCTGGAGGAACGTGGACCAATAGGTATTTAGTTATAGATGGTATTCCTTGTTGGTTGTTTAGGGTTTTGTTTTTTTTAAACACTTAAAATAATCTTGATAGGTTTTTCTAAGCCCCTCTGAACTGGGTCTCTTTGATTTGGATTGTCTTGCTGCGATACTCTTCCACAATAACTCTGAGGATATTTAATATACTTAATAGCAACATAACTCACTGGAATTATCCGCATTAGTGAAAATTTCACTAGCGTGTTATTATTTGTAAAGCAGTTCAGGACCCTCAGACACATGAAAGATAATAACATTCTTACTGACAATGTTACTAGACATTTGTACTGTCAATGTAAAATAAAGCTTCTTGGGAGGATCTCCAGAAATTAAACAAAAAATCCACTTTAAATAGCAGATTGTTTGTTAATGCAAGGCTCTGTTTCTGCAAAGATTTACCACAATCTTAACTTATACGCAGCAAATTAGATAATTGTTGTTTGGTTGGTTGGTTGGTTGGGGTTCTTTTCAGTGGGAGTATTCATAGAGCATGAAGTTAAGCATGTGCATACATTGTTTTTGGGGATCAGGGCTCCAAATGTGTTACAATAAGCTATAATAAAAAATAAAGTGACTGTTCCTTTGAATAATGAAATTCTACCGTTCACACATCTAGACTTAGGTCTGATCTACACCTAAAACTTAGGTCAACCTAGATACATCTCTCAGGGCTGTGAAAAATTTCACATCCTGTGTGATGTAGTTCGGTCTACCTAACCCCTACCATAGACACAAGTAGGTGGATAAATGATTTTTTCTGTTGATCTAGTTACCATTTCTTGAGGGGGTGGAAAAACCTTCCCGTCACTGTAGTAAGCATTTATGCTACAGCAGTGTAGCTGCAGCTGTGCCACTGTAGAGCTTAGATATGTCAATATGTCAATGATGTAAAATAGAATCTACATAATCTTCTGGGAGTTTTTTTTTAAGTGCCTTTTAGTT
The DNA here is from genome assembly GCF_965152235.1 of Eretmochelys imbricata. Classification (NCBI taxonomy): domain Eukaryota; kingdom Metazoa; phylum Chordata; order Testudines; family Cheloniidae; genus Eretmochelys; species Eretmochelys imbricata. The sequence continues at coordinate 14,325,389 of NC_135584.1, forward strand.
CCTTAACAATAGTGGCTGGTAATTCATATATGCAAGAAAGGAAAACATAATTGGCTGAGCAAAGCAAAGGCCAACACTCCACTTGATGACACTTCTACATATATGTGACACAATAACTTTTGAACACCATTTCGAATCAAGAAGTTTGTAGTTTTTCTGTAAACAGGGAGTACCTGAGCCTTTTACATTTGGAAGAGGAGGGAATGGGAAACCCACAGAGCCATAACAGGATGGGAGGGGATGGGGAGTTGCAGGGAGTGACTGAAATAAAGGTGGGGTGGCACATAAGTAGCTCATGGATAGATGAGAGATGGAAGGAGTCCATGGTATATGTGATAAGCTCCAGACTGTATTTTAAAAACACTCTAAGCAAGGCTTTGCACCGCTCATGGGAGATGTAGTCCTGCCTGGAAACCTGGCCCATAAGGAAAGGTGGACATGAAGGAACTGAATTACACCTCTCATGAGGCAGTGTGGATTCTGGGGAAAATATTTTGGTTCTTGGGTGTTTGATTTTTAGACTGAAAAACAGTCTAAATTTTCCACAGAAAGCAGACATTTTTTGCAAAAAATTGTTTTGTCAAATACTTACTTTTCACTCAGAGAACAGTTTTGGTGGAAATCTTTTGACCATATGACCTTAGTCATAACTAAAGCCCCAGTCCTTCAATGTGATTGGCTGAGCTTAAAAAAATTATTTGTCTCAATGAGTTTCACCTCCCTCCATTTATTGCACTTTCTCTCAATGTTTTTCCCTATCACACCCACCTCCCCCTTTGTCATAGATTCAACAGAGGGCTACTGGATATGTGCCCCTATTTACTTTGATAAGCACTAAGTAGACTTGTGAAATGTAACATTCTCTGCATTACTTTAGTCTAAATTTGTCTTCACCATTACATTTAGTTTTGGTTTCCCTTTCTCTGTCTCTTCAGCCATGCGCAGATAAAAGCTCAATTTCTTGAAACAGCTTACTCAATATGAAAAAAAAATACTTAAGATTTGTCTCATTCAGTAACTCAGGCTTTCTCCAGAGGTTAGACAATATAGAGCACAGTCACAAGGTATCCACAGTGATGGGTTTTCTTTTCATTGTCTTAAAGCTTCCCAAACGATATACTTATATGCAACATCCCTCTTCCTTTGTATCTGCAGTAAATTCATTTTTCTTTACCGACAATTGTTATATGCGTTATAATCTGCCAGCCTTTTAAAGCCAGTAATCACTCACCATAATCTGGTGGAAAACAGCTGAAACCATAATCTCAATGCTCTGCTAGCTAAGGGGGTTAATATTTGGTAGGTTAATCTCTCATTATATTTGCTAACTCACTCAAAGTTAAATAACTTCATTCCTTTCTTTTATTTTTTTATCTGGCTTTAGCGGGCTATACCCTTCTTTAGAAATGAAGGGGCAAAAAACAGAACAAATGATCAGCCAAGCTGTACTGTAGTTAAGAAGCTGACCTGCCAGCCAGGAAGATACTCTGAGGAAAGGTTCTTGCATCTGTATCAATCTGAAATAAATTAGCTGTGAAAAATAATAGAAGGCTTTTGAAATTGGATCAAATAGGAATGAGAGCCTAATCCTGTTCCCAGTCAACTTCAAAACTTCCCCTTATTTCAATGGGAGCAGAATGTGGCCTAAAGTTTGTTTTTTGAGGGGATTTTTTTAAACCTCCCACCCTCTGCCAGAATGTTTGCAAAAGTTTTGAAATTATCTTAAGTGAGTATGAGGGTATTTTATTACTTTCTAAAATGATGATGTAAGAGGAGGAACAACCATTCTTTCAGAGATAAGGTCCTTTAGCTTCTATTTTGAATACTGTGATTAAATATATCTGTGCACATACTGGAAATATAGTTGGAGTGAGAGATGGAATGAAAATAAGAGATTTCTGAGGGTTAACAAAACAAACAAAATAAACAAACAACCCAACCCTCTACCTAAAAACATACTACGGCAAAATTCTTCCATCAGAACTGCATAGAATAGCTGACTTCCAGTTTTCAGCTCCTGCTGGCTGAACAGTAAATCCATCTGATACAGAGTAGCAGAGCAGAATATAGAAAGAAAAAAAATCTTCTGTGTGCTAGAGAACTAAAGATCTGAGAAATTTACCCTAAATATACAAATGCATCTTGAGATAAAAGTAGACACAGAAGCATCATCACACTTTGGGCCATATTTTTTCCATACAGGGTTGTGGTCTACACCTGTGACTTATCTGTAGTGCACCATCTTACAGTCAGACTCTTACTTCCAGCTTCACTAGGGGAAGTTTCTCTTTCTTTGTATTGCCTACTTGTGTAGCTGGGGAACCAGCTTCCAGTGCTGTTTTAACCACTGTATTAATGTCAACTTTGTGTCTGATCGTGCATCCCTTATTTGTGTGAGTAGTCCTCATGTGACTAGTCCAATTGACTTCTGTGGAATAGCTCCCATAAGTTTTGCTGAATGAAGCTGTTTTGCGTTTTTGTCCCCTTCCTCTGACTGTTTTTATTTGTATTGCACTATACTGTTTCCTGAGTATCTGACCAATAATCATAAATACAAAAAGTTTCTTTGTTCCTTTTTCTTACATGTGAGTTATATAAATGCAGAAGTAAAACATCCAACTTGGTACATAGGGATGCACTTCTGCAAATATTGCATATTTCACGTTATTTCATACTTCATTTACAGTGAAATTGGTGGTTTTCAGATTCAGTGTAAATGCTGAGAGGAAGATGAAGTATCTGATGTGAAGGGAGTTGAGAAACAATAGGGAAAATAATTTTTGAACTTGCATGTGGGTGGTAGTCAGGGGAATGGTCTTGTGCATTGTTACTGCTGAGTCTCAGCAAATGCCTTGGATGCTGTAACTGTGCTTCCTTTGGTGGGACCCTTCTGAGAGTGTCAATTCAGGGCAAATTGCTTAGAGCAGGGCAGTCACAGCACAACGCTGGGGTATCTCCACCTTTATCTCCACCAAACCAGCCAAACAGAGAAAGACTGGCTAACCATAAGTCATACAAGCAATTCCCTTAGACACTCCAGTTTCCCAGCATCACCACCAGTGCCACTCCTTATGGGTCCAAATGGTTATGAAAACCAATACCCCAGTAAAAGAAAAAGGGTTCTCCTGATCCCAAAGGACCAAGTCCCAGACCCAGGTCAATATATAAGTCAGATCTTACCCACAAATCACGCTGTTTTCAGTCCTTTGGAATCTAAAATCTAAAGGTTTATTCATAAAAGGAAAAGGATATAGATGAGAGCTAGAACTGGTTAAATGGAATCAACAACATACAGTAATGGCCAAGTTCTTGGTTCAGGCTTGTAGCAGTGATAGAATAAACTGCAGGTTCAAATCAAGTCTCTGGAGTACATCCACAGCTGGTATCGGTCATTCAGTCCTTTGTTCAGAGCTTCAGTTTGTGGCAAGGTTCCTCCAGAAGGAAGACTGAAGACAAAATGTAGATGAGGCAGCTGCCTTTTCTAGTCTCTTCCAGGTGTAAGGACACCTCTTTGTTCTTACTGTACAGCAGCAAGTACAGCAGCAAGATGGAACTTGGAGTCACATGGGGATATCACATGTCCATGCACGACTGAGTTTGCAGGCCGACGCCTCCGTTTACATGTTAGTTTGAATGTTCCCAGGAAAGCTCACATGTGGATTGGCGTCTCCCAAAGTCCATTGTCAGTTAAGTGTTTCTTGATTGGGCACTTACTGAGAATAGTCCCTTCTCAAGAAGCTGACCAAATACTTCACTGAGGCTACTTAGAATCAAAACACTTGATATACAAGTACATAGCCAATATTCATAACTTCAACTACAAAAATGATACACACACACAGATAGCATCATAACCAGCAAATCATAATCTTTCCATAGACACCTTACACAACAACCTTTGTACAATATTTGAGGCAAATATATAACGGTGGTTGCAACAATGATCTATACGGTCACAGGTTATATCTGTGACATCACAGATGCGTGTGGTACAGTCTGGCTGCAAGTGCCCAACAGAGGCCTCCCCAAATTAATGATGCGCAAGCTCCAGATCTGCACTGATGCTTCCCCTATACACAGACACAGTCACACACACATTTTGGAGACTTTGAACCAGAGAACTAGTTGACTAACTTAACTAACTAACAAAAAAAAAAAAAAAAGCTTGGCATCTGTGCACACAGTCCTGTTCATACAAAAATCAGTGGAAGTTTCGCCATTGCCTTCAGTGGGAGCAAAATTGGGCCCATGTAGGCCAGGCATGTGCAATGCTAAGAGCCCCCATAGGAGAGATGTAAGGGCTAAGGGCGCTGGGCACTCCATATGCTCCAGACCATACTGCTTCACTTTCCTGATCAATGATGTATTGTAGGTGCTATTAATGTGGGTAGGTGCTGGGCACTTATCTGCATCTTTAGATGCTTAAAAAAATACCTTGAAAAACTGACCCTAACTGCTGAATACAGGCTTCATCTTGTGAGGTGCTGAGCATCCTCTACTACAGAGGCAAGCGGACTTAACATCTGCCAGGAACCAGCCCCCATCTATCTAGCAGGTGAGAAAATGAGTATACCTTTTAGATAACAATAACAAAGTTTACATGAACAGCTTTCCCCTGAAACTATTCATAGCAGAATCATCTCAGATACAATAATATTATTGTCTTATGAAAGAGCGAATCTTGCAGTCAAGTCTAAGCCTGTGTCTAAATCAGGATTTTCTGGCAACAAATCTCCATCTCTTGCTAATACCAATGCAGCTTCTCCAGTGGAAACAATGCTGGGTCCTCTAGTGTGAGCCAGATCCCCAGGGCCCCGGCATTTCTTAACACCATGTCACTGAGACCTGCTCTGATGCCTAATATCTATGTTAGGTACTTATATGGCCTACATTATCATACGATCTCAGCGCCTCACAATGTTTAATATATTTATCCTCAGTACACCCCTGTGAAGTAGGGCAGGTATCCTTATCCTACAGATGGGGAACTTAAGCAGAGAGACTAAATAATTTGCCTAAGACCTCACAGGAGATCTGTGGCAGGAGTAGGGACACAAATCCATATCTCTGAAGTCACAGGCTAGCTCGCTAACCATTGGACCACACTTCCTCTCCTTGTTACATATGCCCTTATGTGAAGGTGTTAGACTTTTAGGGTGTGTTGTGATTTTCCAGAAATGCTCAGTGTTGCCTAGAGCTGTGTCTACATAGGGAAGTAGCCCACAAGAGCAATACAACACTAGCTCCCTGTGTGGACTCTGTTATTCTACACTAAACACACCTTTGTGGGCTAAGCTAAACCTCAAAATAGCACTCCTGATGCAGAATAAGTGTTCACATGGGAAGTCATTGTGGAATAACGATTCCTCTTTAAATCCATACCCTGGACTATTTCATAGTACTTTCCCTGTTTAGACAAGCCTTTGCTCTTCTTCTATTGAAGTCAATTATTGCTTTCTATCATGACATGTTGTCCCTGCAGGACCTACTCCCAAAGGCGTTGGGCAGAGAAACAAATGTAGGTAGGCAGTCTCCATAGCACTGCAACCAGACGTTCTCACTTCTGTTGCTAATACTTAGCTTCCCTTTTCTAATTACTCCTCATCCCTCTTTTGTACTTATAAAAAGCAGAAGAAAGGAATGCATGAGTCCTTCTAACAGTCTTTGTGCAATCCACAGCTTTTACTGTTGGAAGTTACTTACCTTGGAAGTAAAGAATTATGAAGCTAAGGTTATAGAAAGAGGTATTTACACAGAAGTGAGGAATCCCACGGTACTAGATTTCTTGTATGAATAATTGTTTTCCCTCTCACTTTGGGGCTGAGTCATACATCTTGTCTTTATTTGGGCCTTGGTAGGTTGAGTGTTACACTACTACCAGATTTGTGGGAAGGGTAAGGGAAAGTAAATAAAGTAAGTTGAGTAATTAAGGTGTATGCTGAAGGAGGGTGCTTCCTGTAGCAATTTGTATGATGGCAATTCTTTGGCATTCAGTCCTGCTTTCTTATCATGCCCAGGACTGTACAATGGGGAAACCAGAATTGTTAAAACTTAGGAAAGCCGATGTTCTATATGTAAATGCATTAGTAGATATTTCATTGTAAAGAAACTGTGTGGGCTAGTGCTTAAAACAGTATGTGCAGCTCTACTACTAGCTTTGTGTTAAATAACTGTCTGGGCCTCAGTTTATCCATCTGTGAAATTGATACAATGATTGTCTATCAATGGCATTGTGAGACTCAGTTAATTGTTTGTTGTGCATTTAAATGACCAGCAGGTGAAATGATCTTTAGAGAGCAATGTATTAAGCACTGACCCTGCAAAAATGTACACACTTAAATAAAATCCACAGCAAGATTGGGGTCTTTCCTGTAACTTTGAATTATGTTGTTGCTGATGTTTTAAGAACATGAGTAATGGAATTTTCTCCTAAAGAACAAAAGATCAAATGAGAAAGAGAGATTGTTCAATGCACAGAGTTGAATCTTATATTAAGAAGAAAATTTCAGGTAATGCTGAAAAAAAAATATAGAAAAGAGTAAACAATCTTGTTTAATCTATGTTCACACCTGTTTAGGGTTCACAGTCTATAAATATTCAAACAGAATATTAAGAAAACATTGGATGATTCTTAGTTTTTGTGGATATACTTGCATTTAAGATTTCATTTTCTGAAAATGTTATCCCATCAGCGGAAAGAAGCAGACCATGTGACCTGTGCAATATTCAATACAAGCCAATATAGTTGAATTTCTAATTTCAGACAATGGAAATTATCAGTAAAATGCCCACAATGCATTGACGAAGGTTTATTTGTAAAAATTACTGCCTGAATAATTTTGAGTATCAAATCTCAGCATAAGCTTTCGTGAGCTACAGCTCACTTCATCGGATGTGAGCTGTAGCTCACAAAAGCTTATGCTGTAATAAATTTGTTAATCTCTAAGGTGCCACAAGTACTCTTGTTCTTTTTGCGGATACAGACTAACATGGCTGCTACTCTGAAAAAAATCTGAGTAACTGTCTCAGTTTTTTGTGATCAGAAACAGGAGGAATTCACTTAATAAATAATTTCTCAAGAGTTTTTTTTCCAGTTCCAAAAACCAGACTCTTTATAAGATACAGAACGTTACACAGAAAGATGTTAATGTGAAACCAATGTTGACTAAAAATAATAATCAAGGAACCATATTTTTAATGCAAAGAAGAAATATCTTGGGGCTTGTTTGAAGCTGAGTATTTATTAATGATATAAATATTTACTATATCACTTGAATGAACAGCAGCAGCCTGAGATACAACATAAAAAGACATGGGGAAAAGTATTTCCCTCCCCCATCTTGCAATCAAATCTTTCTTCTTCCTTCTGATATTACTTTGAATATATATCTTTGAAAACACACACTTTGAACATGACAAATAGTTTTTCTACCTGAAAAGTGATTGACTGATTAATTACATTACACTGACTATAAAAATCACCACTTTTTTTAGGGAAAATCACTCAGCCATTGAAGTCAATGAGGCTCTGTGAGGTGGCAGGGTCCAAGAGCCTGGGCTCCAGCTTGAGCCCGAATGTCTACACAGTAATTTTTAGCCCCACTCAACCAGGCCAGCCGCAGCCATGCCATGGGTCTTTTATTCCAGCGTAGACTTACCTCAGCAGTCTGTTCCTTTGTTCTGCTTGCAGGATCAGGGCTATGTTTTGCATTTATAATGAGGGTCCCAGGTTCCAAAGTGCTACCAATGAGGATAACTCGACATCTCTGGCCATTTCAGATTTTCTCAAGCAAAGACCGCATTTTAATGCAATAGTCGTTTTCGTCAGAGTGACATCCAGCCAAAATTCTAAACAGGTAACCTGGTCAGTTATAACGGCTAACTTTGTGAGGATATCTGAAATTCTGGAATTCAAACCCACCAAATTTGTTCAACGAACTAGAAAGCATTTCTATTTATTGTCAGAAAGAATTAGAAAAATTCCCAGCTTTGGTTTTTTAAGCCTATGATCAAATAAAATGGAAATATATTTGAAATCTCCATTACTCTTAAGATTTGAGATCCTTCTGTATACTCAGTTTGTCCATGGACCACAACATTTGAAAATCCATTAATGAAATAACAAATACTGCAATTTCCTAGTAACTTGTTCCTAGAAATTGCCTCTATAAAGCTTCCTTAGTAAAGACATAGTATAACATGTATGCAGAAAACTAATGTCAGTGTAACCTAAAAGGCTTAAAAGTGATCTGCAAAGGGTTATTTGTTTTGTTTTCTTTTGTTTTGATGATGTGATGCTGGTAGACTAGGTGGCAGCTCATGCCAAGGCCACTGGGCCTCACTGAACACTGTGAAATGCCTACCTGGAAACCAGTCTGGCTTGCCTGTTTGTTAGTATTATTAAAATAGATATTCGAGTTATAAGAATGTGTTTAGTGCTTAGACTTTATTAAATGGTTGTAGGATGCTCCATATATTATTCTTACTTATAATACCAGTACCCCATGTAATAAGGTAATATTCAAGTATTTGCTTTATAATTATACAAATATTTGCTGACTGTAAACCACCCCCAGTGAGGGGTGCCCAGGTGCTCACAGGCAGACATATTCCAAAGTTTGCAAAATGCTGGTTGTCCTAAACAGATTTCTTTATCAGCTGTATTTAATTTGCTTTTTCTTACAGTGCTCTATGGGAAGGCCATTGTGTGTCTGGATCATGAGGGAAGGTACAGAGCTTTCTCTCTGCTAATTTGAATTTGGTTCCTCCCCTAAAAGCTAAGCAAAATGTTACATTTGCATTGTTCAATTGTTTGTTGGCTGTCCCCCAACTAAGTTTACTTTTTTCTAATGTAATGATACAGATTTTGACTGTATTTGGTTAGAGTATTAGCTTGTTTTCCTGGGTGACTAATGCTCATCTGAGCAGTTGTCACACAATTTCCCTCTCCCAGCTATCTCATAGTAGAGTCCCTCTTCTCCTTCCCCATCTGCTAATAGTGAAAGTGAAAAATCATCTATGATGTAAATGTAAACAACCTACTACTGCCTTGTCCCCATCTGGAAGAAAAAGACAACTTACTTCATCTAAAGCCTTAAAGTCCATTTCAAAAACTTTCCAAATCTCTCACATCATTGCAGAACAAATATTGTATAAAGGCTGAGGAAATAGATTATATTCACTACATTGGCTGTTCTATGGCATTATACAGAAGGCTCAGGAAGGCATGCTATGTAGTGTAGTAGATAAGGTACGGGGCAGGAAATTAGGAGCTGTGGTTTCAAGTCCTGGCTTTGCTACAGATTTGCTGAGTGACCTTGGGCAAGTCATTTCCCCACCCTGTGCCTCAGTTTATCTATACGTGAAATGGGGATATCAATACTGATCTCATAAGTTACTTTGAGATCTATGGCTGAAAAGTGCTATGTAAGAGATAGGTAGTTATTGGATGACTATATATGAAATGGAGAAAAGCAGAAGAGTTCAGGGTTGATATTGCCTGTTCACACACTAGCGCTCAAACGGTAGATTATGTATCAATTACATTGGCTTTGGGGAATATCATCTCCAGATGATTTTTTTCCATGTTCCTCATACCTAATATTCAGGAGCAAATATATGGGGAGTCAGGACAGCTTCAAAGTTGATATATATGTATTTTCTCCACTGATTCACAAGTAGTGGGAGTTCTGAGAAAACTGCACTCTCAAGAACATTTGCCATCCACTCAGTATTCCACGATCAAGTCTCTTTCTGATCAAGCTTATTTAAAAAAAACAACCAACCACTAAAAACCCAATCTGAACTCCATTGCAGTCTGGCCCTTCTCAATAAACAAAAATGAAGATCTCAAGCCTTTCAGCATCACGGCTGAGCAACACCCGGAATTCATTCTGGCTATTATAAAGCTGTGAGACTGCCAAGTGCATAGCTTTTGGATGAGCGAGTTGGACAAGCAGATACAGATAAAAATGGGACTAGAAAGACACTGTGAAGATTTGGAGTTGGTTTCTAGTTGGGCCTGGGCATCCAGAAGATAAGATGGCAGCTGCAAAGCTTGTGAATGGGGTACTTCCTTTAACAGATTGATTTGTTTTGGCTGAGAAAACATTCAAATTATTTCAAAATACTGAAACCATTGTGAGGCTTAAGGCCAATAGCTCCCCTCATCCCACAATAATACACAGAAAGATCTGGGCACCTATTCAAAAACAAGACAAAGATCTAGATCAGTGGTTCTCAAAGCCGGTCCGCCGCTTGTTCAGGGAAAGCCCCTGGTGGGCCGGACCCATTTGTTTACCTGCCGCATCTGCAGGTTCGGCCGTTCGTGGCTCCCACTGGCCACAGTTCACCGCTCCAGGCCAAAGGGGGCTGTGGGAAGGGCAGCCAGCACATTCTATGGCCCGCGCCGCTTCCCGCAGCCCCCATTGGCCTAGAGCGGCATACCGTGGCCACTGGGAGCCGCGATCGGCCAAACCTGCGGATGCGGCAAGTTAACAAACCGGTCCGGCCCGCCAGGGGCTTTCCCTGAACAAGCGGCGGACCAGCTTTTAGAACCACTGATCTAGATGATCCCAAACTGCACTGCAGCAATCTAAATAGATTTAGCATATCTGGTGATTCCAATTCAGATTTTGAGAGGCTCCTAAAAACCAGCTGGGTGTCTCATGAGGCTACCTAGTGTGCAAACTACTAAATGGCATAAAGAAGTCATTTTGAATGTGAACCGCTTTTAAAAAATAAATAAATAAATCACCCAGGAAATTTGCTACCACACCAATTGTCTTACAAAGACTGTAAGATGGCAGGAATAGGTGGACTTATTGCTGCTGAGAAGAAAGTGATTGTTTTCAGAAGAAAACTCACCAAAGACTAGACCAGTGGTTCTCAACCACCGGTACATGACCTAGGGGTACCAACAGGTCTTCTAAATATTTGCCTAATTTTACAACAGGCTATATAAAAAGCACTAGTGAAGTCAGTACAAACTAAAATTTCATACAGCCAATGACTTGGTTATACTGCTCTATATACTATACACTGAAATGTAAGAACAATATTTATATTCCGTCTGATTTATTTTATAATTATATGGTAAAAGTGAGAAAGTCAGCAATTTTTCAGTCATAGTGTGCAGTGACACTTGTATTTTTATGACTGATTTCATAAGCAAGTAGCTTTTAAGTGAGGTGAAACTTGGGGAGTACGCAAGACAAATCAGACTCCTGAAAGTGGTACCGTACTCTGGAAAGGTTGAGAGCCACTGGATTAGACCATCAAGGTACCATTTTACTGTGGTCTCATAAACCAGCATCTGTGACTACTATGTTCATGCAGCTTGTGGAAATGAAGTGTTAGACAATGTGGGTAGGGAAAATGAAAAACACATCTCTGTATAAACCTGTTTTCTAAAAAGATCAAATGCTGAAGGCTGAATCATAGAATATCAGGGTTGGAAGGGACCTCAGGAGGTCATCTAGTCCAACCTCCTGCTCAAAGCAGGACCGATCCCCAATTAAATCATCCCAGCCAGGGCTTTGTCAAGCCTGACCTTAAAAACTTCTAAGGAAGGAGATTCCCCCACCTCCCTAGGTAACGCATTCCAGTGTTTCACCACCCTCCTAGTGAAAAAGTTTTTCCTAATATCCAACCTAAATCTCCCCCACAGCAACTTGAGACCATTACTCCTTGTTCTGTCATCTGCTACCACTGAGAACAGTCTAGAGCCATCCTCTTTGGGACCCCCTTTCAGGTAGTTGAAAGCAGCTATCAAATCCCCCCTCATTCTTCTATTCCGTAGACTAAACATCCCCAGTTCCCTCAGCCTCTCCTCATAACTCATGTGTTCCAGTCCCCTAATCATTTTTGTTGCCCTCCACTGGACTCTTTCCAATTTTTTCACATCCTTCTTGTAGTGTGAGGCCCAAAACTGGACACAGTACTCCAGATGAGGCCTCACCAGTGTCGAATAGAGGGGAACAATCACGTCCCTTGATCTGCTGGCAATGCCCCTACTTATACATCCCAAAATGCCATTGGCCTTTTTGGCAACAAGGGCACACTGTTGACTCATATCCAGCTTCTCGTCCACTGTAACCCCTAGGTCCTTTTCTGCAGAACTGCTACTGAGCCATTCGGTCCCTAGTCTGTAGCGGTGCATTGGATTCTTCCATCCTAAGTGCAGGACTCTGCACTTGTCCTTGTTGAACCTCATCAGATTTCTTTTGGCCCAATCCTCCAATTTGTCTAGGTCCCTCTGTATCCTATCCCTACCCTCCAGCGTATCTACCTCTCCTCCCAGTTTAGTGTCATCTGCAAATTTGCTGAGGGTGCAATCCACACCATCCTCCAGATCATTTATGAAGATATTGAACAAAACCGGCCCCAGGTCCTACCCTTGGGGCACTCCACTTGATACCGGCTGCCAACTAGACATGGAGCCATTGATCACTACCCGTTGAGCCCGACAATCTAGCCAGCTTTCGATCCACCTTATAGTCCATTCATCCAGCCCATACTTCTTTAACTTGCTGGCAAGAATACTGCGGGAGACACTGTCAAAAGCTTTGCTAAAGTCAAGGAACAACACGTCCACTGCTTTCCCTTCATCCACAGAACCAGTTATCTCGTCATAGAAGGCAATTAGATTAGTCAGGCATGACTTGCTCTTGGTGAATCCATGCTGACTGTTCCTGATCACTGGTTGGGTATTACACAAAGGGACCTGATCCTTAGCTATATAAATAGGCAATCTCAGTTGACCTTGGTGGAACTATGCCAGTTTATGCCATCCAGGGGTGAAAGTGAGCCAGTATGGGCAAGTACAGCATACTGGTAAGAAGCCGATACCGGCCCATACGCAGCCCACATTAAAGCACTGCCACAGAAGCACTTTAACGTCCCTGCCCCTTTTGCCTCCTCAATCAGCGGCCCTGCCGGTAGGGTCCAGGCAGGGCTGCCGACGGGGGAGGCAAAAGGGGCAGCAACGTTAAAGCGCTGCCCCTTCTGCCTGAGGTCTGGCCCCTGTACCGGTAAGAATTTATTATGATTTTCACCCCTGATGCCATCTGAGAATCAGGCCCAGGCAATGTAATCCGGAATAGCAAATCCTAGCACATGTTGCTTAACTGGTTTCATGCCACTATTACTGTATTCATAAATTAGCTAATAATGCCTTTCTGCAACTGACATAGGCATGGAGTCAAAGAAAAATGAGGGCTCGTTTGTGACCAAACCTAGCTAAAACTTTATCATCTAAGACCCAGATTTCTAGAACTGCATGCACATAATTGTCATGATTTCAGGCAAAACTCCAAACTGCACATGCAAATGCCACATACCTGGTCATTTATGTGCTCAGCTATTACAATTATGTGGAACTTCGATAACTGCATATACATATTAGATGTACAGCTGTGCTCACACGTTCAGAAATGTATAGCACCTCAGACATTAGCCCCTTGATTAAGTGGTTGGCTTTTTGGAAACACCTGTTCCCAAAGCCAACTCCGATGTGAACAGACAAGTAGGGCATTTGGAGTTACAACGTGACGTTAGTTACCTGACATCTCTGTGTGCCCTTTTGGTATATGCACCATAAAGACAGTTGTATGTCATATCTAGCTGAGAAAAATGCATCACATGGATAAGTGTGATGCGTGGTCCAGGGAAGTAGATAAAGCTAGGAGGAAAAAAGTCTGAATTCCAGGAAGAGAGAAGCTCAACGTCAGCAGCAGCTGAGGTCTGGCATTTTTTGAAAGCTGAATTCCCAGTTAATAGTGCCCCAACAACAACTATAATTATGTATGGTTCAAGAAACACCATTATAGATAGTTGTGGTTGACTTATTATTTAGTTGGTTTCAATGGGAGCGGGATTGGCTCCCAATTTGATAAATTAATTCATAACTATTAAGCGCCAGACTTTTCTGGTTACACTGGCAGATTGGATACGAGCCATCACTTGCCAGCCCTGAGAGAGGGGAAGTCTTCACTAGCCTAATGCCAGAAGAGCTGGCTCCTGTACCAGCTGCTTCACCCCCTTCCCCTACCCATCCGAGCATAGAGGTGTGTCAAGAGAAATAGTAGGTTCATGTCATGGGAGCTGAGAAGTGTGCTATATCAATCCTCCACTGTCATAAGGTCCCTTATGGAATCTATGATCAGTGGCATAATATAAAGAAGCCCCCAGCCTGCTCCGACTTGCTCTGGGCTGGTGCACAATCAACGAGCCATTATTGGCTCCCTGATATGACCCTGCATTGAGCAGAGGTCAGAAGCAGGGGAGAATCAAGCCTTTTTAATTTCATATTTAAAAGCACTAATTATGGTTTCACTTCATGTCTAGGAATCTACAGTTGAATCACACGTCATTCGGTTCTTTCATTTCCTGTAATAAAATGGTAAGTGCTCAAATAAAGAAGAAAATTCAAAGACCCTTTCCTTTAAAGTAGGGGTTGGGGGAGTGGAGAGAAAAAAAGCCTTCTCTGTAGTTCTTCAGGCTCTGTAACAGATCTGTAGTGCTGTATTGATCATTCATTGTCAACATCCTCAGTTCAATGGTTTCTGAAGTCTGTATTTTGATTATAGTTAGTAACTTGCAGATTCTTTTTGCTGAACTGGCTGCAAGACCACAATTCCACTGTATTATAAGCATGCAGTATGGGTAGGAAGAAGTCCAAATACTTCTTTTTTTTTTTTTTGTTAATGGCCTATAATCCTGCAATGGGGTTTAGCATCAGGATCATCTGAAGCTTCCTGAATACAGGGTACAACTGTGATTTGCATCTCAGAAAAAAGTTCAACCAATAAATATCAGAAGCTCTCACCAATGAGCTAACTCTGCTTCCATTAATGTCAATGGGAGATTTATCATAGACTTTAATGGGAGCAAAATTAGGCCAATATTTACTGCATTTGAAAATCTGGTCCTCGAGGTTTTAGCTTAAATTCAGGCTACTAAATCCACATTTGGGCACCTGTCAGCTCCCACTGAAATCACAATGTATCATTGCAAATAGGATAGACAGTGCCACCCTTCTTGCCCCGAGGGGCTTCCCCTCCTGTACAGCCCTCCCCTCCCCCAATGATTAATTCCCCATGTCTCCATTAGGTATAAGAGCATTCCACAATGACTAAAATAACGTGGAAGCACTGGAGCCCTTCGAAACCTGGATTAATCTTCTTCAGGACAAGTTATAAGGCTGTTTGTAACAGGCCAGTAAATTAATTATTAGCAATCCTTATTTATACAGAATCTTCTGTGTTCCCTGAATCCCGCAGGGCCCCATGGAATACGGGCACACTAACAAGAGAGCGGCAGCATGCACAAAGCAGTGAATAAAGAGAATGCTAAAGCTGGGCTGCTTGATGTGCAGTCTTCTCTGATATCAAACTTTTTCAATTAGGAAAAAGAAGCCAGAAGCCTTCACCTACCCCTCTCCCCGAAAAAAAAAATCTTTGATCTCCCCTTTTATGTGTTTTTCCCCAAAAAGAGCCGTGCCAGCTTTACAGAAATAGCCATCTGCAAAACAATTTTCAAGCTAGCAGTGAACGCAGCTTGCTTTAGAAAAATAATAAACTTTCACATAATGGCATGCATGTGGCAATTCTTGTGATGTTGCTCTCTCCCACCCTGAAAAAAAAAGTTTGTGTAGAAGATAGATGTCAAAGACATCAATCCTACACACAACTGTAAATATTTGCCTTGAAAAAGCATGTGGTACATCCTGTAATTCTTGGCTGAGCCTGATAATCTGGTGGCAGCTTAATTGGTTGTTAGTGGACTAAAACAAAGAATCCGTTAAATAAATTAAATAAACATCTTGGGGCCTGATTTCTCAGAGATACTGAGCTGCTGCCGCCTGCGTTGGCTTCCATGTGAGTTTTGGGTGCTCAGTACTTCCGTAAATCAGAGCTTTGGCTGGCAATTAAAAGTTAAAAGCATAGTTCAAACAAGTTCCCAGTCCCAGAATAAAACCCCCAAACCAAGATTTTCAAAAATGGGTGACTAAAGTTAGGCTGCTAAATCCTTATTTATATTCCTGAATAATGGCTGGATTTTTCAAAACTGCTGAGCATGCAGTAGCTTCCAATCTGATTAGAGATGACTGTAGGGTGGGTTGGAAAACAATTCTGTTTTTCAAAAAAAATAAAACAAAAAAAAACAACCTCAGGCTTTAAAATTGTTCTCATGCTAATTCAGAATGAGACCTTTTGAATTTGTTTTTCCATGAAAAAAAAGTCATAGATTGAAAGGCCAGAAGGGGCCACATCTAACCTGACTTGCTATGTAACACAGGCCCTAGAATTCCCACAAAACAATTCTAGTTTATACTAGAACATATCTTTTAGAAAAGGGTCCGACATTACTTTTATTGCCAGTAATGGAGAATCTTCCACAAGCCTTGGCAAATTGTTCCAGTGGTTCATTACCCTCATTGCTAAAATTCACATCCTTTTTTTCTGATTGGTTGCAAGGATTTGTTTAGAAGTGGATTAGGTTTAGAAGTATGAGCAACAAGGGTGATGTCGTGGTGGGAGTCTGCTATGAACCATCGGACCAGGGGGATGAGGTGGACGAGGCTTTCTTCTGGCAACTAACGGAAGTTACTAGATTGCAGGCCCTGGTTCTCATGGGAGACTTCAATCACCACGATATCTGCTGGGAGAGCAATACAGCGGTGCATAGACAATCCAGGAAGTTTTTGGAAAGTGTAGGGGACAATTTCCTGGTGCAAGTGCTGGAGGAACCAACTAGGGGCAGAGCTCTTCTTGACCTGCTGCTCACAAACCAGGAAGAATTAGCAGGGGAAGCAAAAGTGGATGGGAACCTGGGAGGCAGTAACCATGAGATGGTCCGGTTCAGGATCCTGACACAAGGAAGAAAGGAGCACAGCAGAATACGGATCCTGGACTTCAGAAAAGCAGACTTTGACTCCCTCTGGGAACTGATGGGCAGGATCCCCTGGGAGAATAACATGAGGGGGAAAGGAGTCCAGGAGAGCTGTCTGTACTTTAAAGAATCCTTATTGAGGTTACAGGGACAAACCATCCCGATGTGTAGAAAGAATAGTAAATATGGCAGGTGACCAGCTTGGCTTAACAGTGAAATCCTTGCTGATCTTAAACACAAAAAAGAAGCTTACAAGAAGTGGAAGATTGGACAAATGACCAGGGAGGAGTATAAAAATATTGCTCAGGCATGCAGGAGTGAAATCAGAAGGCCAAATCACACTTGGAGTTGCAGCTAGCAAGAGTTGTTAAGAGTAACAAGAAGAGTTTCTTCAGGTACGTTAGCAACAAGAAGAAAGTCAAGGAAAGTGTGGGCCCCTTACTGAATGAGGGAGGCAACCAAGTGGCAGAGGAAGTGGAAAAAGCTAATGTACTCAATGCTTTTTTTTGCCTCTGTCTTCACAAACAAGGTCAGCTCCCAGACTACTGCACTGGGCAGCACAGCATGGGGAGGAGGTGACCAGCCCTCTGTGGAGAAAGAAGTGGTTCGGGATTATTTAGAAAAGCTGGATGAGCACAAGTCCATGGGGCCAGATGCAGTGCATCCGAGAGTGCTAAAGGAGTTGACAGATGTGATTACAGAGCCATTGGCCATTATCTTTGAAAACTCATGGCAATCGGAGGAGGTACTGAATGACTGGAAAACGGCTAATGTAGTTCCCATCTTTAAAAAAGGGAAGGAGGAGGATCTGGGGAACTACAGGCCAGTCAGCCTCACCTCAGTCCCTGGAAAAATCATGGAGCAGGTCCTCAAGGAATCAATTCTGAAGCACCTGGAGGAGAGGAAAGTGATCAGGAACAGTCAGCATGGATTCACCAAGGGCAAGTCATGCCTGACTAACCTAATTGCCTTCTACGACGAGATAACTGGCTCTGTGGATGAGGGGAAAGCAGTGGACGTGTTATTCCTTGACTTTAGCAAAGCTTTTGATATGGTCTCCCACAGTATTCTTGCCAGCAAGTTAAAGAAGTATGGGCTGGATGAATGGACTATAAGGTGGATAGAAAGCTGGCTAGATTGTCGGGCTCAATGGGTAGTGATCAATGGCTCCATGTCTAGTTGGCAGCCGGTATCAAGCGGAATGCCCCAAGGGTCGGTTTTGTTCAATATCTTCATTAATGATCTGGAGGATGGCATGGATTGCACCCTCAGCAAGTTTGCAGATGAAACTAAACTGGGAGGAGAGGTAGATACACTGGAGGGTAGGGATAGGATACAGAGGGACCTAGACAAATTAGAGGATTGGACCAAAAGAATCTGATGAGGTTCAACAAGAACAAGTGCAGAGTCCTGCACTTAGGATGGAAGAATCCAATGCACCACTACAGACTAGGGACCGAATGGCTAGGCAGCAGTTCTGCACAAAGGACCTAGGGGTTACAGTGGACGAGAAGCTGGATATGAGTCAACAGAGTGCCCTTGTTGCCAAGAAGGCCAATGGCATTTTGGGATGTATAAGTAGGGGCATTGCCAGCAGATCGTTCCTCTCTATTCGACATTGGTGAGACCTCATCTGGAGTACTGTGTCCAGTTTTGGGCCGCACACTGCAAGAAGGATGTGAAAAAATTGGAAAGAGTCCAGCGGAGGGCAACAAAACTGATTAGGGGACTGGAACACGATGACTTATGAGGAGAGACTGAGGGAACTGGGATTGTTTAGTCTGCAGAAGAGAAGAATGAGGGGAGATTTGATAGCTGCTTTCAACTACCTGAGAGGGGGTTCCAAAGAGGATCGCTCTAGACTGTTCTCAGTGGTAGCAGATGACAGAACGAGGAGTAATGGTCTCAAGTTGCAGTGGGGGAGGTTTAGGTTGAATATTAGGAAAAACTTTTTCATGAGGAGGGTGGTGAAGCACTGGAATGAGTTACCTAGGGCAGTGGTGGAATCTCCTTCCTTTGAGGTTTTTAAGGTCAGGTTGACAAAGCCCTGGCTGGGATGATTTAGTTGGGGATTGGCCCTGCTTTGAGCAGGGGGTTGGAGTAGATGACCTCCTGAGGTCCCTTCCAACCCTGATATTCTATGATTCTTAGAACCCAGAAAGCTCCAAATCAGGAGCACAGACCTGAATTTACATCTGTCCTATCTCAGCTGAGTGCCCTCTCATTTTCTATACTGGGCCTGGCGAGGGGAAAGGTTCCAATGACACTTTCTACAGAACCAACACACTTGTGCAAAATATTTTTCCCCCAACCAGCTCTACATCAGAATAGAAGCCTAAAGGTGGAATTTATATTAAATGGGAAAGGTAGCAAATATATTTAAAACTGAGAAAAGGATTTTTTTTTTTTTAATACAACACATACTTAACCTATGGAACCCAGTACCACGACAATTACGTGGCTAGCTGCCAACAGCAAGGATCAAAAAAAAGATTAGGCATATATCTGAAACATCCACAGTTACGGTAGACAATGCACGCACACAGAAAATAGAAGGAATAGAAACTCTATGCCTGAAGGCATGAGTCAGCCACTTAACAGATGTGGGGTAGAACTTTCTGCTATGGACAGGATGTTCCACTATTGGGTTGCTGGCACCTCCCCCAACCTTTGGATACTGACCAGTAACAGAGACAGGACATTGGACTTGATAAACCAGAGGTCTGCTCCAGTATGGTAATTCCTATGTTGTGTGTCCTTATGGTTTACTTGATATCTGGAAAAAAAGGGTCTCAATTCAATTTCTTAAGTTTAATAGTAAAGTGGGCTACACATTGAACAAAGCCCTTTGCTTTGGGTTACCCACTGTATTATTTTTTATTATAATTATTTTAATTGGAGGCCAGAGCATGCTTTCCTGGGATTGCAATGCAATTAATTTTGTTTATTATGCAGAGAAAAAAAGAAAATACAGTGCCCAACACAAGTGATCTGGATCTTGACTGGGGACTCTGATTTTACTGTAATAAATAGCAATTCCTTTTTGAACATATGGGATTTGCCTCCTTATTCTTCAGGAGAAAAGGGGCCATCGCATTAAGTACAAATTTAAGGGATTCAGTAGCAGCCCCTGCCTGTGCTGTTAAACTGTAGATGCAAATATTGTTCCCATTTCTTGGCTCCTGAGGAGAGACTTCCATTGATATGTTAATATCGTCTTTTCTCTTGTTTCCATGACCTAAGAGCTTAGAAGTTCCGGTATTAGCTACAGTACTTGTATGAAATAAAAGTAACTTCTCATTCCTATATAAAAAACTCAATGTTTTCTAAAAATGCTTTAATGGGAGAACAGGAGTAAGAACTATTTTAAAATATGGGAGATAGGATTATGAGAAATTCTGTGTCTTTTGTTATTCCAGAAACATTATCTTTATCGTGATGTTCATATCAATGTTATTAGTGTGCTGACATTGATATTAACTATAAGTAGCATGTATTTAAAATGTGGTCAGAAAAATTAGATATAATCTAAGCCAAGGAATGAATCATTATTTTCTGTATTGATACTTCAAATTGATTATTATTATGATAAAAATAATCCACACAGAACAAAGTTCTGTTATTTGCGTTTAAAGGTATTGTTGCATAGGATTTGCATATTGCATAGCAACAACGAACAGGTTGAACAATTAGAGAGAACCAGTCCATACACACTGTAGTGTTTGCACTTTCAGGTAGATGAGTTCAGAAGTACTGGACTTTTCAAAGTTTCAAAACTAACGACAGCATAAAAGTGAGCATTCCAGCAGCAATGTGGCCCAGTATACAGGGCACTGGCCTAGAGTCAGGAGGCCTGCATTCAATTCACAATTCAATTTGTAGAACCAGTGCTGCTTTCTCTCGCTTTTAACATTACTTATTAGAGGTAAGAATGGGAAATATGTTTAAGTAACATCGGCCTTGTCTACAATGCAGTGGGAAGTTTCTTGTTGGTTTAACTGTAGTGATATTGTTAAACTGGAAAAGCCCTCTACGTGTGGAGGCAGTTTTGCTGGTATAAAAATGCTCATACTGACATAAATTACACTAGTGTAAACACTTTTATACCAGAATACCCATGTTCACACTAAGCTTGTACTGCTATAGCTATGTTTTGTGTTAAAAAACAAAACAAAAAACAAACAAACAGAAAAAACTTCCCTAGGTGACCTGTAGCTATACTGGTAAAACCTCTAGGACGAGTCCATAGTGCTTGATGCTGCAGCATGCTCGTGTGTCCTCTCCCAAACTGGCCAAGTTCAGAGCTTGCATAAACAGATTCAACTCCATTGAGTTCAGTGGCATTACACTGGCTTATGGCAAGTCTGAATATGGCCCATAGGTTTAAAGGTGAGTTTGGCCTAACTGAACTGTTGAATCTGCAAAATTTGTAAGTGCACCTTTTCAGGCCAGATTGAGGCTGGCTGAAAATCTGGCCTTTCCATAGGTCAAGGTCATCATGCTATAAATTTCTTTGACTTCAGTTGAGTTATACCACAGATGAATTTGACCCAATAGCTAAGATCATGCTTACATGTATCTGGGGGTCTCAATTACCTTTGTTCAGAGTGTCACATCTGGCTTCCAAACGCAGAACAGTTTCCCTACTTTGTCCTCCTAACAGGGACCAGTGTTATCAAGGGGTGGCTTAAAGATACAATGGAACATATTATTGCGTAAGAGATTGTTCTGGAGAATATGAATAAAAATTTCTTAAGAGCCTGCTGTTCATGACACACAGATTTTTATAGCTCATAGTCCTCTACATGCATGAACCTGACTTATCTGTGGGCACAGCAAATGTTTTGCTTCCATGACTCAGGCATGCATGAAAATGCACGAACATTTTGCTCGAGCGCTTTAAATAATGTAGGCCTATGTGGTAAAAATGTTACCTAACACAATAGACCAATTTCAGGTTTCAGAGTAACAGCCGTGTTAGTCTGTATTCGCAAAAAGAAAAGGAGTACTTGTGGCACCTTAGAGACTAACCAATTTATTTGAGCATGAGCTTTCGTGAGCTACAGCTCACTTCATCAGATGCATACCGTGGAAACTGCAGCAGACTTTATATATACACAGACCAATATATATACAATAGACCAAGTATCTTACAATTCCTGAGCTGGACCCTGTCATACTTTTTTACATGCAGTTAAGTTCTAAAATGAAGCAGTACGGGCTACAGTCTTTTTTGTGGTGTTCATGTCAGCAACTTTCATTTCACGGTTCTCACATGTCATTTTGTGAAATTAACAGAAAACTGCATCCACCTGAAGTCTGCAGTTTCCATAGACCAGAGAAAAGCATTTTCAGAAAAGCACATTTTGCTTTATTTTAAAATGTCAAAGCACTGATCTGAGAGAAGGGCACAGTAACCCTGAAACATCTGTGAGCAGAACTATGTTCCTGTAACAAACTGCCAAAATAGTTTATAGACCTAGAATCCTCCAGGTATTTTCCCAAATCCACAGACTGTTCTTGAGGGCCAACGTTTGCTTTGGGATACTCACATTAGCAGATGTGTATGAAAAATACAACAAATACTTTTGTTGCTCAGGGGTGTGAAAAAAAACACCCGACATAAGTTTTGCCGGCACAAGTGGTCGTGTGCACAGCGCTACATTGGCAGGAGATTGGTAGCTGGTTTAAGCGCTCTTACAGCAGCACAAGCTTGTAAGTGTGGACATGACCTACATGTCTCCTCTTGTGGGTCTTATGTCAGACAGCTGGAAATAATATGGATCTGTGACTAAACAGATCGGTGGATATGGAAGCATTTTGCTATTTAGCAGCAAAACATTGACTAAGATACTGTCTACACAACTATAACAAACTCAGGTTTCAGAGTAACAGCCGTGTTAGTCTGTATTCGCAAAAAGAAAAGGAGTACTTGTGGCACCTTAGAGACTAACCAGTTTATTTGAGCATGAGCTTTCGTGAGCTACAGCTCACTTCATCAGATACATACCGTGGAAACTGCAGCAGACTTTATATATACACAGAGAATATGAAACAATACCTCCTCCCACCCCACTGTCCTGCTGGTAATAGCTTATCTAAAGTAATCGTCAGGTTAGGCCATTTCCAGCACAAATCCAGGTTTTCTCACCCTCCACCCCCCCACACAAATTCACTCTCCTGCTGGTGATAGCCCATCCAAAGTGACAACTCTTTACACAATGTGCATGATAATGAAGTTAGGCCATTTCCTGCACAAATCCAGGTTCTCTCACTCCCTCACCCCCCTCCAAAAACCCACCCCCATACACACACAGACTCACTCTCCTGCTGGTAATAGCTCATCCAAACTGACCACTCTCCAAGTTTAAATCCAAGTTAAACCAGAACATCTGGGGGGGGGGGGGGAAAACAAGAGGAAATAGGCTACCTTGCATAATGACTTAGCCACTCCCAGTCTCTATTTAAGCCTAAATTAATAGTATCCAGTTTGCAAATGAATTCCAATTCAGCAGTTTCTCGCTGGAGTCTGGATTTGAAGTTTTTTTGTTTTAAGATAGCGACCTTCATGTCTGTGATTGCGTGACCAGAGAGATTGAAGTGTTCTCCGACTGGTTTATGAATGTTATAATTCTTGACATCTGATTTGTGTCCATTTATTCTTTTACGTAGAGACTGTCCAGTTTGGATGGGCTATCACCAGCAGGAGAGTGAATTTGTGTGGGGGGGTGGAGGGTGAGAAAACCTGGATTTGTGCTGGAAATGGCCTAACCTGACGATTACTTTAGATAAGCTATTACCAGCAGGACAGTGGGGTGGGAGGAGGTATTGTTTCATATTCTCTGTGTATATATAAAGTCTGCTGCAGTTTCCACGGTATGTATCTGATGAAGTGAGCTGTAGCTCACGAAAGCTCATGCTCAAATAAACTGGTTAGTCTCTAAGGTGCCACAAGTACTCCTTTTCTTATAACAAACTCAGTCTTCCTAGGCTGAACAGGACTGTCCCCTGGCCTGGTTACAACAGAGTTAAAATCCCAGAGTAAATGGCACCTAGCTGTGTACAAGAAACAGATTAAAACTGTACACAGTCCAAGGCCTTACACCTACAAGCAGGATGTTGTTAGGGTCCTTTCTTCAATACAACCTTTAACTCTGGGGTATCAGAGGGCATGTCTACACTTGCCATTTAAAGTGAAAAAAGTACCTTTTTTCTGCAAAAACCATGGGACAGTCTACACTTGCCAATGACTTTTTGCGGTGAAACTCAGAAGTTTCACTGCGAAAAGAAAACCACCTCCATGACAGATGTACAGCTCATACCAATGATGCTTTTGCGGTGATGTGCAAGTGAAGACACATGCTTGTTCTTCCACTTTACACAGCTTTTAACCTCCGCAGGATATGCCACAGTGCCTAGGTGACCACTCAAGTAAACAGACATCCATCCCTCCCTCTGTAAAGTCCCAGAACTTTGAAACTCCCCTTCCTGTTTTCTTGGCAAGTGCTCACTTACCACAGGTGGCAATGCCTGCTCCACGGAGCAAAGGATCCTCTGCTTGGAGCAATGCTGAGCTACTGGAGCTGATCAGTGTTTGGGGAGAGGAGGCTGTGCAGGGACCCAAGATGCCCCGCGATCATTGCTCCCCCCTCCCCCACTTCCCACAAGACCTAGCATCAAAATGGAGAGAGCTGCACTATGGGATAGCTGCCCTCAGTGCGCGGCTCTCATCGGGGATGGAAGTGCTGCAAATGTGAACACTCTCTGACACCCGTGGAAGTGAGTGAGTACACAAACCAGTGCTTTCCTTTCACTGGTTCACTACCACCAGTGAAACTGACAGTGCAAAAACTCTGCAAGTGTAGACACAGCCAGAGTCAAGGGGCAATTCTGTTGTAACCTGGCTGTCTGGTTAAAGCTGTAACGTAGGTGGCGCCTTAATCCTTTATCAGAAATATGTATTACAAGTATTTGAAGGAAGAATCAGTGAAAATTATTAGGTCATTTTGAGAGACCACATATCCCCCATTCCCCCCTATGTCAGTCAAGATTTATAGAGGTGTTCTTGATGTCCATTCCAAGAGCTCCAGTGGGGTATTATCGATTATCTTGTCTGTGGAACCTGCTCTTTTCAATAGTTCACCACAGCCTGAGTTTGTTGTCATTCAGGGCAGGAAGTACTTGTCTAGATTAGTAAAATTTGCACTGATATTACATTACATTGACACAGTTACACTAATGCAAAGCCCTAACGTAGATAAATACAACAGAGTAAACCCTGTTTCGCACTTGTAACGTGTATTTGCATTTAGGGTCTATATCAGTGTAATGGCATCAACATAGTTACACTAGTTCAGTGTTTCCGAATCTTAATCTCACGAGTTTGTTCTGATTTTTTAATATATTGGCCCTGTGCAGCAGGGCGGGAGTTTGCTGTTTAACTTTAGAATCATCCGTTTGTGTGGCCAATCTTTGTTGGATTTGTGTGTGTTTTTAAAATGAACATGTAATGTCCCTGTGCCAAAGGAATGGGCACCCTACAAATATATTATGATTTTTTCCTCATTATCTTTTGTTTCCATTTTGTGTTTTAAAAATCCTTACAAATAAAACCCAAGCCAGTGTTTCCTTCTTAATCCAAACTCTTGCCATTCTATGACTTTATTATAGACCAACTGGATTCCTGAGTACATTGTAGAGGATTAGCTTTGTTGTGTTCTTTTTGTGGGAGGTTTATTGAAAACTCATCCTGAGCTGTGGTCACTTTATAGGATCTGCTAAATACAAAGTGCTCCAGCTCATTGTTTCAGCAGAGTGATAAAGGGTTTGCCTGATGTAATTAACATATTGGCTGGAAAACAGAAAATTAACCATTTGAAGACTTGAATGCTGAAAACTACCCTGCCTGCTCAGGGAGGAGTGTTGTTGGGGTGAGGAACACAGTTATTGTCTTCATTAAAGCGTGGGCAGCAGCATCTTTTTAATTGTTTCTATTATTAATTGTTTGATTAATACTTTTATTGGCCTGGAAGCACTGTGGTGGAGAATTCTGATTCAAGTCTCCTGATCAGATATATCCCCTTTATCATCTGCCCTTGGTCAGGTCAGATGTAATAGGTAGAGCCCTTCCGGACAAATCAACAAAACAAGACATTTGGAGAATCATTAGCCCACAGTCTAGTCTAACTGCTTTGTATTTGGACAGAAAATGGCCAAGATATTTAATATGTAGTTACTCTGCATGTGTGGCAAGTGTTTTCCATAAGGATTTTTTACTACACATGATAATTAACATTTTAAAGTCTGAGGAACAAACTTTGCTCTCAGTAACACCAGAATAAATCTGGAGTGACTCCACTGTAAACTCTTCAAGCTGGGGACTGTTTTTCCAATCTTGATTTGAGGATCTGGGCCAAAGTCCCCAAGGTAGTTAGGCACTAAACTTTCATTGATTTTTAAGGGAGTTTAGTACCTAAATTCGTTGAGGATCTGGGCCAGTGTGTTCAACTAATAAATAACAGTGAATAATAAATAAATTAAATTAATAATAATAGTGAATTTGACCATATGTATTTAGATGGAAAAATTATATAGAAATATCTATTAAATAACTGACTTGATGAACTTGTTAGTTCTCTTTTAGAAAAGGAACATCTGAAAGCGACATATTTCGGCTGAGTTGAAGCATGGCTTCCCTGGTTGTGGGAATACTTTGTGGATTAAAATTTCAGTAACTGAACCTTATTTTATCTGATTTACATCCACATTGTAGCAGCAAAAGGGTCAACTACCCAGATTTGTGCCTGCAACTGAATTACAGGTGCAAAATGTGAACAAAATGGAGGTCAGTCACCCTTCTGAAAATGTACTCCTTTATTTCACTTTTAAATCTCTCAAGATATGGCAAGAGGGTTGTAGGAAATTCAAGATTTTCCTATGGGGCAGGTGACTAAGGGCATGGCTACACTTGCAGATGTAGAGCGCTTTGAGTTAAATCAGCCTTCGTAGAGCGCAGTAGGGAAAGCGCTGCAGTCTGTCCACACTGACAGCTTCAAGCGCTCTGGCGTGGCCACATTTGCGGCACTTGCAGCGGCATTGGGAGCAGTGCATTATGGGCAGCTATCCCAGCATGCTAGTGGCTGCAACGTGTTTTTCAAAAGGGGAGGCGGGTGGAGTGTGACAGGGAGTGTGTTGTGTGTGTGGGGGGGGAGAGAGTGTGGGTTTTTGGGGGGCTGAGAGCATGTCATCATGCTGTCTTGTAAGTCCAGACAGCAGCAGACCCCCCTCTCTCTCTCACACAGCATTCCACAGTAATGGTTGCTTTGTCTCGGAGGAGATAGAATCATAGAATATCAGGGTTGGAAGGGACCTCAGGAGGTCATCTAGTCCAACCCCCTGCTCAAAGCAGGACCAATCCCCAATTTTTGCCCCAGATCCCAAACGGCCCCCTCAACGATTGAACTCACAACCCTGGGTTTAGCAGGCCAATGTTCAAACCACTGAGCTATCCCTCAAGCTATCCCTTAAGCAGCCCGCTGTCAAAAACGGAGCTTTCAACAGGCATTTCCACATTCCTACAGCCGATTCCAAACAATGAGAAGAGTGGCCACTTGATTTAAGGGGATTATGGGACGTTCCGGAGGCTGATCAGAGCGCAGTAAAGCAACACCTCATTCACACTGGCGCCGCGGCGCTCCAGCGGGGGCGCAGCAAATGTTATTGCACTCGCCGAGGTGGACCACCAGCAGCGCTGTAGCCGTGGAGTCAGAGCGCTCTACTTGCTTTGCCAGCGTGGACGGGAAGGGAGCTAGTGCACCCGGGGCTCCTTTATTGTGCTGTAACCCGCAAGTGTAGCCAAGCCCTAAAACAGACTTACACACCTCGTATGCGTTGACATGATTAATCATAAGAGGCTGGATTCTGATCTCATTTACACTGACGTCAGCCTAGAGTCACTTCAGATTTACATTCATGTAACTGAGACAAGGCTGGTCCCAGTGGCTCCAGAAAAAGTGTTAAAAAAGACCCTCTCTTAAGACTCACTAATTCTGTTTATATAATAACTCAAAGTCATAGTCTACTGAAACAACAATCCACATCTGGTGTTGAGACAAAATGTAATTTTCACTGTACTTGAAACAATGCTTTCCCTTTCACTCTTTTGGTAATATTAACAAAAAGAAAAGGAGTACTTGTGGCACCTTAGAGACTAACCAATTTATTTGAGCATGAGCTTTCGTGAGCTACAGCTCACAGTGAGCTGTAGCTCACGAAAGCTCATGCTCAAATAAATTGGTTAGTCTCTAAGGTGCCACAAGTACTCCTTTTCTTTTTGCGAATACAGACTAACACGGCTGTTACTCTGAAACTTGGTAATATTAATATCTGTAGAATTGAAAAAACCTAAACAATCTGTGCATAAAAGAGTTAGAGGTTTATTTCTCATTCCACATACATAGTTCATTCACTTACCTGATGTTAAAAGCCAGGACCACTAAGAAACTGTCTGAGATACTTTGTCTTTTCAATGCATCCTGGGATATTCACTGTACTGAAACAGTGTTAGCAATAGCCACCATTTTGCAGCAATTCTAGTGTTGAAACCAAACAGTGCCCACTCATCGTTCACTGCCCAGCTGTCTTTTGCCTTTGCCACTCCTTCTCCTCCTCCAGTGAAACCTTTCACTTACAGGCTTTTTAAAAGGGGTGAAGAAGGGGAAAGAAAAGCACTGGCTAATGCAAACTTCAATAAGTTAAAATCAAAAACAGGGCTGATTACAATAGGGCCATTTTTTCACAAAAATCTATACATCTATTTAAAGACAATCTAATCTCAAAAAACCCATACTACCGATCATGTTTCTCTAAATCATGGACACTAAGGAAAGAGGATCTTAGCATTTAATGGTGGGTCTTGCTTTAATATATGAGTAGTTCCTAACTGATTTCAATGCATTTTGACACTAGTGCAGTACAAGAGGGAGAGAAGAAAAGCTATATAGCTTAAAGGTGGTGGAATATGTGTTTATTTATAATAGGAGTACTTATTTTTTTGCTGTGAGAAGATTAAATAATCATTTTGCTGGACCAGTGATTGCCATAAAATTATCACCACTGCTGTTTTGCAAATGATTACACTTGTGCGGTCTTAGATATCACAGTAACATTAACTAGGCAAAAGGTGAAATTATAGAGACTTTATTGGTGACCACTATACAAGTCCTACTAAAAAGGTCATTTTAAAAAATAGACATTTTTATAAACACTCACAAACTAATAAAATATTTGTAGGGGCAGCTTTTTGTGTGTCAGGGAAATCAAAGATAGAGGAACATATTTAAATTGTGTATCTGAACCTTTTGATCTATTTATGGATTAATGTATGCAAGGTGCTTAGAGATAAGCCAAGTTTATAACACAAACTTTTGCTGGTATAGTAATGCAAAAAAAAAAAAAAAAAAAGTCACACTCCTAGCTAGCATCATTTTATGCCAGCAAAATCCCTGAAGGTAGATGTGGTTATCCTGACATTCAAGTATTTTAGCTGGAATAGCTTATTTCGTTTGGGGAACTGGTATAAACTATACTGGCAAAGGAACTCTTTTGCTGGTATATGCTGAACCTCTGCTAGGAGGTTTGATCAGTGTAGCTACACGTCACTGGCATATCTCTAATGTGTGTAGCAAACCCGTTCTGTTGTAGGCCTAGCCTTTAGATCTTATCTAGAGGCTCATTTGTGGCCTCCTGTAAGGGAAGCACATTGATGGGCAGACCGGGAACCCAGTTGTGACTCAGAGAATCACAACGGGGTTCCTAGGTCCGCTCCTTGCTCTGGTGTGGGGGCCAGGAGTGGTGGTAACTTTTACTAGCCCTATGCTAAGGCCTGATGCAAAATTTACTCCTCTGTTATGCCAGCGTAGCTGTGCTGGCCAGTGCATAGTGAGGAGGGAACGGAGACCCCACTACCCTTGTCTGCCCATTCCTTCCATGTGTGCAAGAGAGGGAGTAGGCCCTGTGAAAAATATTCTTCCCTGAGCTGGCACCTGTGATGTACAGAACCTGCCCTATGTGGGTAGCTCACAACTGAGCTCTAAATACTAAGTAATACCAATTATTATTCAAAAACTTAAGGTATATGAGAGTCCATGGTCATTTTTGAGTCCATTAGAAGATTTTTAATGTGATTCGTGCCTGCCTAATGCTATAAAAGAATAATACAAACACATCATGGTGCTTTTCAGCAGTAGATCCCAATGACTCAGATTCTCAAAGATGGTCAGGTGCCTAAATCCCATTGATTTCAAATACCTTTTGAAGATCTTGGCCAACGCACTTTTACCAAAAAGGTCAATATCACTATTCCCATTTTAGACATGGGGAAACTGAGCCTCAGAGAGGAAGGGACTTGCTCAAGATCACCCAGAAGGCCCGTGGCAGATCCAGAAATAGGACCCAGGTCTCCTGAGTCTTAGCCCAGTGCTCTATCTGTTAGGCAGCACTGCCTCCCATACACTGCTAGACTTGTGTGTAAGTTACCGAAGCATGTTGGAGCTCTGCTGCAACAGGGGATGGCATCTTGAGTATGATTCTAGCCAGCGTTGTTCTCTGCTCCTTTGGAATGCTCTGTACTGTACAGCCAAAGGCTTCCCGGAAGCACACTCTGGATGCATGAGCCTGGTTGTGAAAGTGATTTGTCTAAACCGTGTTACCACAATAATTCTCAAAACTAATGTCATCTTCTATTAATACTGGCAGTTCCATGCTTCTCTTTCCCTCCTTCCCCTTCCCCCCCATCCCAACTAATTTTCTAGCATTAAGTAAAATTGGGGCTGGGGCACAGTAACTTTTACATGGCGATCAACTTAAAACTTTAACCGCAGTAACAACAAGGTGTTACAGTTTCTTAGATCTCATGAAAAATGTTCTTCCTTCCCTTTCTTTGAGCATAACCAGACTTGTCACTGCTTAATAAAAATGAAATGCCATCAGAATGGAGCAGCTTGCTTACAGGATACCTAATAGGCTCTGTCTATTCTTTCAATCATTTAAGTATGATTTGCATCAATGTTTACAGCTGCTGAACATTTACAGTTACACAGCTATTATGTCTTCTAACAGCTGAATGAACTGGTGTTTACCACTGTACAGGCTAGCAGAGAGAATAATAGATGTTACACAACAGCCCTTCCACCGGAGGAGATCAGTTCCTTCAAGGACAGATATACATTTAGCCAGGTTGTGCAACCTCATTTGCATGATTTTTTAAATTAATTATTAACTATTATTCATTAATTATTATTATTATTATTAAAGGGTGAAATTCTCTCTAGTGAAGAGGGCTAAGTGCTATGCAGACATATTTCACACCACCCCAATATCCCAGAGAGGGATTCCAGCATGCCAGCTCCAAATAGGCCTACGACAGAAAAGTCATTATGGTATCCATTGTCTGGAAACTGACAGTGAGGGATAAGGAAGGGCTGTCTTTGGGCAGAGACCTTCTTTTGTTCCGTGTTTGTACAGGTTCCTGGTCCATTACTGGGACTCCAAGACATTACAGTAATAGTGCCATAATTTATATTCTATATGATGGAATGGCAACAGCAGAGGGTTTACTATTCAGCACCATGCTCTGCCAGTGCATGTCCTACAGTCCTTACTCTGTCCTCAGTCTGGGAAGTCTTTTACTGATGCCAGGTGAGTTTGTTCCTGAATAAGGAATACAGTACTAGGCCTTTAGAAAATCTATGTTCTTCTATAGGCACCTAAGAATTTCTTTTGCTGTCACAATTTTTTTCCTACTATGGATAGGTCTTCACTGCAAAGTTAGTCCAAGCTATTACTTAGGTGTTGCTTCTACCTATTTCCTACCCACCCATGCTCCCACACGTTCTCTCTCTCTCTCATTTCAATTTAGTGGTGCTTTTAGCCCAGGCTAGGTGGCCTGGTTGCAAGTGTGGGTTTGAACCTGGGTTTCACTTTCATTCATGTTTATAATCTGCCTATTTTGCAGGCTAAATCACTTATACTCCTCCAGTGCCTTCCTACTATTGCCCCTGTGTGCCCAGAAGGACAAACGAGGTCTCCCATAATTCATTGAGAAAGAACCATAGAGTGGCTCAGCTTACTGCAGCATAAAAGAATCATGGGATATGCCCAAAAGTCCCAGTGAGAGACAGGACTGTGCAGAATCAGCAAGAACACAGTAACTTGGGTAGGGCTGCTTTTACCCGATCACCTGGGATAACTCTGGAGTGAGGACAGACCCTATGTTGGGGGTGGTTTTTGCAGTGAAGAAATTTACAAGTCTTTTAAACAAGCTAATCAAAACCAGCATATAATTCTTTTCTTTAAACAGTTCTACTCATCTACTCTTCAGTGAAGCAGACTGCATTGCTATCAGCAATGTTTTGACTTTAAGGAGCAGAAAAATCTATGGGTTTCCATTTATCAGATATAGGGTTAAATTAATCCCTAATGCCAGTCTATTAAAGCCAACAGATACACCAGTTTGGCCTCTAATCTTTTATTTTCTACTGATTTTTACTTTTCACTGCAATTTCTGGAAGATTATTTTCCATGACCTCATCTGCACTGGAGAATTAAACTGGGTATAATTAGAAACATTAGGATTGGCCCATGTGAAACTGGCCTGCTACAAACTGTCCACTTCCTCAGTCCTATTACACTTGTATTTATTTTCCACATCCACATACAGCAACATATAAAATCAGTGGGTAGATTACCCCCTAGGAACCTATCACATAGTTCCCAGCAATTACTCTGCATAGTGTCTTCTGGGAGAAGATTATAAGGGAGTGACTGGTGTTGGGGGGACTAGTTCTAATGTGCCAACTAATTATTATTTGACATTTGTGTTGCAATACTATCTAGAGGTCCCAGTCAGAGATCAGAGCTCATTGTGCTAGACACTGTCCACACACAAAAACATCTGCCCAAAGAGCTTAGTTTGCCTGCCCAAAGAGCTTAGGGTAGTCTTCACTACCCGCCGGATTGGCAGGCAGCAATCGATCCAGTGGGCATCGATTTATTTTGTCTAGACTAGACATGACCCCCGAGCACTCTCCCGTCGACTCCTGTACTCTAGTGCCGCGAGAGGCGCAGGCAGAGTCGACAGCGGAGCGGCAGCAGTCGACTCACCGCGGTAAGTCGATTTAAGTACGTCGACTTCAGCTACATTATTCACGTAGCTGAAGTTGCATAACTTAGATCGATTCTCCCCCCAGTGTAGACCAGGGCTTAGTTTGCCAGCACATCATCATCTACATACTAGCACTGTTATGTTCTAAGCCAGGAATACAAGTTACGTGGAGCTTGTCTACATGTCAACATCTACCATTTGTTCTGACGTGCTTACACAGCTATAACTATACTGGTATAGCCTCCAGAACGTAGACATTCTTGTTGGAAAATGAGGATGCCCACACTTGGGGTTTTATGGGTATAACTACATCAAATTAAATTTGCATCTTAGGTTATACTGAAAAACTTTCCTCTGTAGAGGAGGCTTTAGGCTTGCTCTCAATAGGACTAACAAAAATGGGATGAGGGCACCTTTAGAATGTTTCTCGCAAATGTGTGTGTAAACCCCCATTGTGGTAGAAGCTAATAATGTTAATTTAGCATGCCGGAATTCTGCAATGTAGACAAAGCTTGTGTATTTGTTTTGATTTAAAAGCGCTTCACTACATTTTTGTATCAGTTCTGCATTAGTACACTAGAATCTCTTCTTTTATCAAACCTGTTTCTCTGATAGTTTCACTTAGGTGCTTATTCAGCAAGCCATCCTTGTTCAGGTAAGCACTTAAACATGTGCTTAACTTTAAGCACATATTTCAGTGGAGTTTAGTGGAATATGTCTAAGGCCTTGTCTGCTCTAAAAGTGTTATGACAATTTCCCACTCTTTTCCCAGGTCAGCTCCACTGGTGGAAGCACAGGTAAAAAGATAAACAGGAATAGTCCAGTGTAGTCACAGACTTCATAAGCGGACATATTTGGGAAACGCTATAGGGTAAAGCTATATCATTGACCATTGTCTCTGGCACTGTATTCTACAAGGGCCTGACCAAGAGCTGGTCAGAAAATGGGAAAAATTTACGTGAAATTTGTGCCAAGGCTGTTTATTTTACCTAAAAAAAATACCAAGAATTTTTTTTCCCCCTCAACCAGCTGCAGTTTTAACCACTGCCTGTTACAATTTTATACCAACTTATGTCAGTTGAATTCATTGTTTCTGCCTTACATTGCTAATTTTCTTCCTTTTTATGTCTTTCTATTCATATTATGTATAGTTGTCTCGATAGTTTGCAATCTGGTTGACAGTATCTAATTCCCTCTCCCCACTTCCTGCCATGAATTCAACGTTCTCTTTAAGTGTTATGCCCCTCTTTATCTGGATCTCGCTTTTCCTGGGGGCATCAAGCTGTGACAGTCTGAATGAAGGAGATCCTAAACATTCCAGTGAAACACACAGCAAAATCCTTAATCACAAGGAGTGAGGAGTGGAAAGTTTTAAAAACTGCCTAAAGATTAAACCAAAAATGATGGCCCTCTCCCTTCAAATAAGTGAGACTCAGAAGGTTTGTCCTTTCTCTTTTCAGTTTCTCTTTACTCAACAGGCCTCTTAAGGCCTGATACATTTGTACAAATGATATGTGATTATTCAGATGTTTTACTAACTACATGGTTTGTGCTTTAAGGCTTGACCAGAAATACAAGGTATTACCTCACCCACCTTGTCTCTTGTTGTATAACTTGGGCATTTCTAATTCAACCTTGCAATGATTAACTGATGCACAGAAAATACCCGGTTAACATCTAATATAAAATAGATGCTAATTCCCTACATATGATGGAAATCAGAACAAATGTTTACTTTTAACACTGGTTTTTCTCTTGTAACTATAATAACAACAGAGTTCACTATAGCAGCATAGCAAGGATTCATCTTAGAAATACATTTTATACATGTAAAAACAGAGACAATTCTAAAAGGAAATGAGGAGCTTTTCAGTGTTGTTTTGTTTAATATCTGTTTAATATCCTCAGTTTCTTCAGGCTATTATCCAGAGTTTAAAAAAAAAATAATACTGGCATTTCTTGCTTTCTTGTAAAACTTTTTCCATTTGGGTGAACGTGTCACTGAATAACCAGCTAGCACTTGCCTTACAATTGGGCACATCAATTAGCCACCTGTCAAGCTTATTGCATTTAGGTCTGAAAATAAAAGGGCTTTTGAATGAATGGGTTAGTCATAAAATTCTGTTGAAGGAAATATTGAAGACAAAATTCTGTGTGTGCTGAAGTATAAAACTGTATAGAGTTCTTCTATTTCCTCCTGGTTACGTGCTATTAGACATCATTATTAGGGTCTTCACTGCAGAGTTAACTCTGGTGATTGGCAGCCATGTCTGAGATGCAGATTAGCCTAGCATGGGTATGAGCAGCCACATTGCAAAGCCCTACCTGAGTTACTGTGTCCTCTCTGGTGCTGCGCTCCCCCACGTGAGTTGCTAGGACTTTGGGGTACGTCCAATGGTTCTTTGTTTTGTAGTAAGCTAAACTACTCTGATTCTTTCCCAGTAAGCTGTGGGAGAACTTGTCTGTCCTTTGGGCATACCGAGGGCAGATTGTGGGAAGGTACTACAGCAGTCAGCAGTGTGCCCTTGTTGCCAAGAAGAAAAGGAGTACTTGTGGCACCTTAGAGACTAACCAATTTATTTGAGCATGAGCTTTCGTGAGCTACAGCTCACTTCATCAGATGCATACCGTGGAAACTGCAGCAGATTTTATATATACACAGAGAATATGAAACAATACCTCCTCCCACCCCACTGTCCTGCTGGTAATAGCTTATCTAAAGTAATCTTCAGGTTAGGCCATTTCCAGCACAAATCCAGGTTTTCTCACCCTCCACCCCCCCACACAAATTCACTCTCCTGCTGGTGATAGCCCATCCAAAGTGACAACTCTTTACACAATGTGCATGATAATCAAGTTAGGCCATTTCCTGCACAAATCCAGGTTCTCTCACTCCCTCACCCCCCTCCAAAAACCCACCCCCATACACATACAAACTCACTCTCCTGCTGGTAATAGCTCATCCAAACTGACCACTCTCCAAGTTTAAATCCAAGTTAAACCAGAACATCTGGGGGGGGGGAGGGGTAGGAAAAAACAAGAGGAAATAGGCTACCTTGCATAATGACTTAGCCACTCCCAGTCTCTATTTAAGCCTAAATTAATAGTATCCAATTTGCAAATGAATTCCAATTCAGCAGTTTCTCGCTGGAGTCTGGATTTGAAGTTTTTTTGTTTTAAGATAGCGACCTTCATGTCTGTGATTGCGTGACCAGAGAGATTGAAGTGTTCTCCGACTGGTTTATGAATGTTATAATTCTTGACATCTGATTTGTGTCCATTTATTCTTTTACGTAGAGACTGTCCAGTTTGACCAATGTACATGGCAGAGGGGCATTGCTGGCACATGATGGCATAAATCACATTGGTGGATGTGCAGGTGAACGAGCCTCTGATAGTGTGGCTGATGTTATTAGGCCCTGTGATGGTGTCCCCTGAATAGATATGTGGGCACAATTGGCAACGGGCTTTGTTGCAAGGATAAGTTCCTGGGTTAGTGGTTCTGTTGTGTGGTATGTGGTTGTTGGTGAGTATTTGCTTCAGGTTGCGGGGCTGTCTGTAGGCAAGGACTGGCCTGTCTCCCAAAATTTGTGAGAGTGTTGGGTCATCCTTTAGGATAGGTTGTAGATCCTTAATAATGCGTTGGAGGGGTTTTAGTTGGGGGCTGAAGGTGACGGCTAGTGGCGTTCTGTTATTTTCTTTGTTAGGCCTGTCCTGTAGTAGGTAACTTCTGGGAACTCTTCTGGCTCTATCAATCTGTTTCTTTACTTCCGCAGGTGGGTATTGTAGTTGTAAGAAAGCTTGACAGAGATCTTGTAGGTGTTTGTCTCTGTCTGAGGGGTTGGAGCAAATGCGGTTGTATCGCAGAGCTTGGCTGTAGACGATGGATCGTGTGGTGTGGTCAGGGTGAAAGCTGGAGGCATGCAGGTAGGAATAGCGGTCAGTAGGTTTCCGGTATAGGGTGGTGTTTATGTGACCATTGTTTATTAGCACTGTAGTGTCCAGGAAGTGGATCTCTTGTGTGGACTGGACCAGGCTGAGGTTGGTGGTGGGATGGAAATTGTTGAAATCATGGTGGAATTCCTCAAGGGCTTCTTTTCCATGGGTCCAGATGATGAAGATGTCATCAATATAGCGCAAGTAGAGTAGGGGCTTTAGGGGACGAGAGCTGAGGAAGCGTTGTTCTAAATCAGCCATAAAAATGTTGGCATACTGTGGGGCCATGCGGGTACCCATAGCAGTGCCGCTGATCTGAAGGTATACATTGTCCCCAAATGTGAAATAGTTATGGGTAAGGACAAAGTCACAAAGTTCAGCCACCAGGTTATCCGTGACATTATCGGGGATAGTGTTCCTGACGGCTTGTAGTCCATCTTTGTGTGGAATGTTGGTGTAGAGGGCTTCTACATCCATAGTGGCCAGGATGGTGTTATCAGGAAGATCACCGATGGATTGAAGTTTCCTCAGGAAGTCAGTGGTGTCTCGAAGGTAGCTGGGAGTGCTGGTAGCGTAGGGCCTGAGGAGGGAGTCTACATAGCCAGACAATCATTTTGGGTTGTATAAGTAGGGGCATAGCAAGCAGATCGAGGGACGTGATCGTTCCCCTCTATTCGACATTGGTGAGGCCTCATCTGGAGTACTGTGTCCAGTTTTGGGCCCCACACTACAAGAAGGATGTGGATAAATTAGAGAGAGTCCAGCGAAGGGCAACAAAAATGATTAGGGGTCTAGAACACATGACTTATGAGGAGAGGCTGAGGGAGCTGGGATTGTTTAGCCTGCAGAAGAGAAGAATGAGGGGGGATTTGATAGCTGCTTTCAACTACCTGAAAGGGGATTCCAAAGAGGATGGCTCTAGACTGTTCTCAATGGTAGCAGATGACAGAACGAGGAGTAATGGTCTCAAGTTGCAGTGGGGGAGGTTTAGATTGGATATTAGGAAAAACTTTTTCACTAAGAGGGTGGTGAAACACTGGAATGCGTTACCTAGGGAGGTGGTAGAATCTCCTTCCTTAGAGGTTTTTAAGGTCAGGCTTGACAAAGCCCTGGCTGGGATGATTTAACTGGGAATTGGTCCTGCTTCGAGCAGGGGGTTGGACTAGATGACCTTCAGGGGTCCCTTCCAACCCTGATATTCTATGATTCTATGATTCTATGATACAGAACTATCGGCACTTGAGTGATTTAACCTGCATCCTTGCTGCTTTGTGGACAGGTTATCAGCATGAGTTAAAGTAGAACCCAGATTCTAACCCATACCCCCAGCTGTATTGAAAGTACCGCTTAATTCGGGGGAGGGGGTTTTGTGTGTGGACAGAAAGTGGATTAGGAGCAACACTAAATAAGAGCCTACCGCAGTATAGTTGTGCTCAATTAAATTATGACATGCACAGTGTCAGATCTCCTTTGAGGAAGAGAGTTTATGTATCCAAAATGGCCAAAGAGAACCCTCCTGTAAGGTTCCTCTTATTTATTCATGGTTAGCATCACATTACATATTTCTTCACTATTCCAGTAAATTCAGCATTACTGACAAAATTTCCATAGCTAGATTGCACAAACATAATGCAATGTGGCATGAATAATGTATGGGTCAACTGCCATATATAGGCCTGCATTTCACTCATTTTAGACAGAACAATTTGGGGTGCTCAACTTGAGACTACCTGATGTATCCCCGGGATCAACCAAAAATGGATGCACCCAAAATTAGTGGATGCTTTTAACCCTGTAGTTGATAGAGTGCGCAAGAACAATGTTACTCTACATAAATATATTATACACTCCCATAGATTCAACTGTCCCGATTCCATGTTTCTTAGAAAGACAATCTGCTAGTAGCACAGCAGACTACAGTAAATATTAAAATAAATACGTAGCAATAGCATTATTATAGATTGCAAGCTTTTGTTGTTGTTTGTGCGTACACAGCATTTAATAAAATGGAGGGCCCTCGTCCTTACTGGGATTCCAAGGCACTATCACAATACAAATAGCAAATAGTAAGATACTGTCTTTTCTTTAGCATGTTTTTATGCTGTTGCTCTCTCACAGCAAATGGGTGTCTACTTGTTTTCCGTTAGACTTTAAGTGCTTTCTTTTGGTCATTTGTAACACAATTTGAAGTAAGTTCATATGTATACCATTTCAAGGCAAAATGGTCAAAAACAGTCTGAATATCCGTTTCATAGAGGCATGCCAAGCAGTTTAAAGCACACTTCTGAAATTCCTTCAAAAAGAATGCAGATACACAACAATAAAGAGAACTAGATACAGCATCAATTCTTCTCCACTCCTCATCCCGCTCCTATGCTTTTCAGTGTTAATTCCTTAACCCAGTCTCAGAAATGCATGCTGACAAATGATACCCTGTAGCCAAGGAGTACAGGAGTCCATCTATACACATGCAGGGTGAAAATTTCCCCCAATCATCTGGGCCATTGAAGTCCATGGGCATTTTGCTGCTGACTTCAGTGGGGACAGTATTTAATCCCTGATGTTATAGCTTTCCAACTCCTGGTGTTTTGCCTTTCAGCACTGATTGTTCTTCTCACCGTAAATTCTAAATTCTCCTTTTGACAGGCACTGAAACTATATAGGATGGCATATAAACCCTAAATAGGATTTCAGTTACAAGTATATTTGTAGATGTTTTACTTTCACAGAATCAATTAATTCAACCTCCCTTGTCTTGTCTAAGGTAGATCCACAAGTTGAGGATCTGGCCCTTAAAGTTCTGCTCTGTTTGACATTCTAAGTCGGTCCAAAAAAATTATGTAGAACTTCCTTTTTCTGAGCCTTCTGCCTTTCTATACCCTGTTAAATGGCTTCGTCTGCCTATAAAACTGCACAATATTTGAAAACCTCAGATTAAAAAAAAAGTCATGAATACAATTTTCCATGCTCTGTCATTATGATTTAAAAAGTAATTTTAAATCATAAAATATCTTCATTGCACGCATGTGTGCATACAAACATAGTATTCTAATGTTATCTGATTCTTCATTTATGTCCCTAAAGGCATGGGTACTAAGTACAAACATATGGGAGCTGTATACCTCTAATGTGGAAGCTCACTATCTAATTTTGAGCATTAAGGCATGGTATAAAAGGAGTAGATTGAGAATTACTCAGTATGAAGAATTCATTTTTAATAAGCTGAAATGGGATATTATAGAGACATCAGCATTGCTGAGCATTTATGAACAATAATTTAGTTTTCCTCAGGACTGTCATTCCTATACAGAGAGGTAGGATGAAAAAATAACAGGGAGTGTCTTGAGAGATTGTATTGTTCCTTTAATGGGTTAACTACAGTACATCAAAACATAAAGCCCTTCTTTAAAGTGGTTAACTCAATCAATTATTATTCAACAGATAAAAGAGATTCAAGACAGGTGCTGAGCTATTGACCCGTTTGCAAAAATATTGGGTGTTTCAAAAGATAAGCTGCTTACAAATGTATTCTTTCAAAGGGTGAGAAATGGTGGACAAGACTAGGTAGTCAATGCATTCTCACCAAGGTGACAAAGTGTACTTAATACAAATTTACATTTATAGTGTGAAATTTAATTAACTTGTTTATTAACTGACTTTCCCCTCCCCCCCCCCCCAAAGTGGTGGTGGGTTTTGTTTTGTTTTTGCTGGGTTGGTTCCAGAATAGAATCAAAGATTGAATTTCTTCATTCTAGGACAGCAACTCAGAGAAACGAAATCTCTCCATGTGGGGATGTAAATGCAGTTTTGTGAGAAGCTGTAGAACAAGCTGGACTTGTTTCAAGCCAAAAGAGTTTAACTTTATTGACTTTACTGCTTTGCTGTTTAGTTGCACTTGAGTGACTTCATTAAAAAGGAAGGCAGTTACTTAATCATACAATCCAAACTGCTAGTGTCATTCACAGTTTCCTGTTCCATTTTTATTCAGTGAGTTGAATATGAGTTTTATAAAGTTCTGTTGGATATTATACCTGAACAAAATATCCTTTTTATCATTCTTTTTTTTAAATTAGCACTTTCTTAAGAATGTGTCTGTCTTGGAGCATAAATAATGCTTTAGTATGCCTCCTGTTGAAAACCTCTTCAATTACATTAAATAATACTTTGAAATATTAGAACCTCTTGCATTCAGAAACTTCAACACATTTTACAAGTGATGGATTAAGTCTCAAAACGTACCTGTGAGGTTGCTTATTGTTGTTGCTTATTAGTAGCATTGCAGTAACACCAAGAGGCTGCAATCATGGATCAGTGTCTCATAGTTCTCTGCTCTTCACCCCCACACCCCCAAAAAAAGAGTTGCTACTCCAAAGAGTTTATAATGTAAGTATATAAGAAGAGACAATAGATGAATACAATAGATAGGGCAGCACATGTTAACAGTGAGGTTATCATCATTTGTGTAATAAACAGTCCCAGCTTATCTGCGCCTAGCCGCTGTAGACATCACAGCAGAGATGAGATTTAAGGAAGATTTGAAGGAGAATAACGTCATAGCTTTGCATACTTATTTGGGGAGCTCCTTCCGTACATAAATACTTGTCAAATGGTCAAATACTATATTTGCCATGTTTCAAAGTAGCAGCCGTGTTAGTCTGTATCTGCAAAAAGAAGAGGAGGACTTGTGGCACCTTAGAGACTAACATTTATTTGAGCATAAGCTTTCATGGGCTACAGCTCACTTCATCCTTTTCTTCTTAAAAAGAAAAGGAGTACTTCTGGCGCCTTAGAGACTAACAAATGTATTTGAGCATAAGCTTTTGTGAGCTACAGCTCGCTTCATCGGATGCACGTAGCTCACGAAAGCTTATGCTCAAATACATTTGTTAGTCTCTAAGGTGCCACAAGAAGTCCTTATATTTGCCATGTTATAAATGGCCAGGGCGGGGTGTAGGCACCAGCAAAATAAGCAGGTGCTTGGGGCGGCACATTTCTAGGGGCGGCGTTCCGGCGCTGGCCCTAGAAATGTGTCCCTGCCGCCCCAGCTCACCTCCGCTCTGCCTTCACCTGCTCCCCCCCCCCCCCCGCAACCCCCTGCCCTAGCTCACCTCTGCTCCGCCTGCTCCCCTGAACATGCTGCCTCTCCCTCGCCTGAGAGGGAGAGGGGAGAAGCGGAGCGGCAGCATGTTCAGGGGAGCAGGCGGAGCGGAGGTGAGCTAGGGCAGGGGGTTGTGGGAAGGAAGCCGCAGGAAGCACAGGGGTGGAGGGGGAGGGAAATGTGGCATGCCCAGGGGACGAAGTGGGGCCAGGGATTTGGGGCGGAGCTGGGGGGGGGGAATGAAAAAAAAGCAGGGGTGGCCAAAATTTTTTTTGCTTGGGGCGGCAAAAAGCCTAGAGCCAGCCCTGCAAATGGCCAGACTGAGGTGCAGAGATCAAAGGGCATGTTTCCAGCCCCCAGGTTGTACCATGTACATGTACAATTGTGTGCACACTTTTCATGTGCAAACACCTGTGCGTGAACCTAAAAATAAAAAAAAAGGTTAATGTCTGTGTTGTGCAAACAAGTGTGAGTGTATTTGTAAAGCCCAGGGGGACAAATGTATTATAAAGGGGAGAACTCTAATCTGCTCTGTTATTAGAGAGTAGAGTTCCAGTAAAAATTTGCCTCTTACAATTTGCCAGCATCACTGAGGAAATCTGACAGAACCACAAAATAAGACCAGATCTCCTGACTCAATGTCCTTTAGCCCTAAGGCTATCCTAACTAAATGGTGCCAGCGTTATTTAGAATAATCTTTGTTTCCTCCATGTATTAGATCTCGTGCAGGTGTTTTCTTTCAAATACCAATAGCTCAGCAAGTGATCAGTTATTTTGTACATCTAGGTGTTCATTTCTCAAATGTACTGTTCTGCAGCCAGTGTGTTTTGTTTGCTCTGGAACAGCTGTTTCAGGAATTTAAAATGATGAATTTATAATTTAATTGAGATGGTTTACTCGCTTTGGGGGGGTGGTTTGGTGCCAATATGTGCAAATTAAGTCTCCAATCCTGCAAAGACATGTGCTTAAATTTACCCCTGCTGAGTAGTGAATGGGATTGCCCACAATGAATAAACTTAAGCCTGTGTGTAAGTCTTTGGGTCTGAAGCTACAGCAAGACATTTATTTATTAATTATTATTATTAAAAGCCACCAGTTTTCCTGTAAGTTTGAGTCACTAAAAATTCTTTTCTCAAGCAATTATATTTTTAAGTGATTAGTTTTGTGGGTATTTGGTACAATCCGGAGAGAGCTCATTTGGATTCTTTGAAATTTAGTTTAAATGTTACCAAGAATATACATTAATAAAAGCGGGGGTTGGAGGAGGGGTGAAGAGAGAATGTATTTGTAAAGATGAGAAAAGGAATCACTGCCTATTGTTTGACCTGAACAGCTCACTGATTGACTAGTAGAAGGAACATCTCCATGGGAACAGATGAATGTCTGGTTTTTATGTGGTGAAATCCCCAATCGAGCCCACAGTGGCTTCACTAACACAGCACTTTATGTTGGCTGTTTTCATTCTCTTTTTATGTTTAGCCAAATTAAATGAGCGGGGAAGCATTTTTTTTTTTTAAATCCTCCCCTGTTAAGAGATCCCAACAACAGAAAAACTAAACCAAAGACAGTAGTTCTTTTAGTTCTGTTTGTTAATTTTGTTCTTTGAACAAAGCTGCTGAAACACAGGACTGAGAATTAGCATGCAACAAAATCATTTGGCATGTTCCCTCTTCCAGTTTATTAGTTTAGTGATTATTAATAAAGTACTAACATGTCTCTTTAACATCATTCAGCTGAATTTGGGGGGGGGGTGCTATTTGGAAATCCAGAACCTCTTATCTACTTTATCACTTACACTATTTACAATTGTCTTGTTTCCCCATAACTAGTATCAGCAGTAGTGTCAGTGAGCTTCAATACTTCTGAAAGAGAGCACTGGTAACAAAGGAAGTTCAGTTAATGTAACAATAAAAATCATAATCCAGGTTGAATGAAGGAGTGATTCCTAAATATTAAAATCCCAGTGGTCTTATCTGGACCAGCTGCGTATAATGTCTGTGAGGAATGTGGCACATCAAGTATATGAACACTGCAGCTATTGTATCCTAACAGGCTGATTGAACCCTGGATAATTGGCATGTAACCTTCTCTATTAATAGTGCAGACAGATATGTGAATTAGCTGAATGCCTCAGACATATGCCATGCATTAACCAAAGGGGCTTACAATTCTCATAACAACTTGTCTAACTATTACACCAGTAATGATTCTTTAGAACTTGATAACATTAGAGAAGAAAAAAAAAATCAATACATTTGTTGTTTCAGTGTAGCTTATGAATAATCAGTTGCACGATAAGATAGTTGGCAAAAGTTGGATTGTGGAGCATTCAGGACTAATATTATGAGACATTGATGTTTTGAAAGGGTCAGTATATGTTTCTTGGTCTTTGTTTAGCTCTTCTACTTGCAGGATTTGATAGGCATGTTTACAAAATACTTAAAATACTTCCAAGATCATTCTTCCCTGCAGTCCTACAAGAAGTGTACAGTCAGTGTCTAATTTGGGATAACATATGGATTGTTTTCTTCCCTTCTGAAATGACATGTGGGTTTTTGTTGTTGTTGTTCAGCTGTCTTGCCATCTCCCAACATCTCATTCTTTCATTTCAGTCGCTCATCTTGGATGAAATGACAGAAACCATCTTTTACTTTTTAACTGGGCTATTTTCTGAAGGTTCTACTAATGTGACAGTGTATGACTCAACTATGAGTGGTCTTAAAAGAATGCAGCATAACACAACTTAAATAGGGGAGAAATATCTGCCTGTGGTGTTTTTGTTTTGAAGCTAAGACTGCCTAAAGATGGTACCCACTAAAGCTGTAACCTGTCTGGGAGTGTGTGTTTAGTATAACAGTCTCTGGCAAACAAAACAATTTAGCAGATTCAATTTGATTTTTTTTTATTGA
Organism: Eretmochelys imbricata; assembly: GCF_965152235.1. Taxonomy (NCBI): domain Eukaryota; kingdom Metazoa; phylum Chordata; order Testudines; family Cheloniidae; genus Eretmochelys; species Eretmochelys imbricata. Next base: position 14,370,387 of record NC_135584.1, read on the forward strand.
TTTTGTTTTTTATCAAAAAGTTTTTTCTTTGGAAAGCCTAGTTAATGGCGAATACAAACGAATGTCTACACTAAGAACAAAATCTAAGTTTAAGTTCTCATTTTCTTTTAAGTTTTATGCTATCGTATATTAAACAAATATAAAATGCAACACAGTGTTTGACTACACTGTATGCCTCTCCCAATGCTTTAATCTGCTAATATTATTCTTAGCGATTGACATGTCAGATGGAGTCAAATGAGCAAGGGTTATGATAAACAGACAAAATACCAGACACCAAACCTATCCATAAGAGCCAATTTTGACATCAGAGAGGTTCAGGGTTGGATTTGACCCAGAGCAGTTGGAAGGTGTTACAGTATATTAGTACCAGAGCTGTGAGACCTTCCTAATGAGAAGCAAGTGCCCAGTCCTGCATTATTGTATGGGCCCTGAGGTTAGAACAAGGTGATCCTGATGCAAGATCAGGGCCTAAGATATTTTTCACTGTCCTTTGCTGAGTCACAGTAACCTCAGAACTTCAAAGCATTTGCTTACAAAGACCATGCCACTGTCATTTCCCAACAATCAGGATTAGCAGGCACTTCTTCAGTTCCTACCAATATAGCCCTTTTCTAGGAGTTTTCCAGCCACAACAGACTAACTGGGCATGTTCCTCTCATCTTCCTGATCCTTTAAAAAAAGCAAAACACCACAAAAAAACCCATACACTTTCTACTTTTAGGCCCTATCTACCAAACTACAGTTTAAGCTGTGCTAGTGACACCATTTGTGGTTCAGGAGCACTTCCTAAGTTCCTGCTAATGCGGCTCAGGGTATGTCTACGCTGCAGAAAAGATTGTGCTTCCCAGCATGGGTAGATAGACATACACTAGCTCCACTTGAGCTAGCGCACTCAAAATAGGGTAGCCTGGCAGCTTGGGCTAGCTGCTAGAGTATATACCCAGGGGTTGGGTGGGCTTCTTCTGGGGTGGCTAACCTGAGCTGCCGCCATTTTTAGCAACGTGTGTCTATCCCTGCAGAGAAGCATGCTCCCTTCTGCAGTGTAGACATATATGAAACGACTAAGTTTAAATGTAACACAAGAATGAGAATGGGTCAAATGCCCACACTGATAAATGGTCTAGTACATGGTTTGGTCTGGTCTCTAGGCCACACTAACTAAGCAGATTGTGTTTGAAAAGAGAATTAAGTACAAAACCTTTTAGAAACAAAGTTGGCAATGGTGCCACTAAGACAGAATTAGTAGCCAGTGGAGAAGGTGCTATGATCTGCTCCCTTATATACTTTTATGCTGTTGCTTACCACTCCCCACTTCCTGTCTTCCCAGTTGAAGGAACAGACAATATGAGAGAGTGAGGAGGATTGTCCAATCACTAAGTTGCATCTGAGTCAAAATTCCAGAGCTTAATGCCAAACTAGGGGAAGAATCAGATTTGAATCCAGACCCAGATTTGACCGTTGGAGCTCAGGCCCATCCTTACCGCTTACCAAGAATGACAATGGTGTCACCTATCTACTGCGCAAGAGACTTGGCTTGGTGGCTGATTTGTGGTTGTGTCATTTTGCAAAGAGCTGATTTCCTATCTGCAATGTGACCTAAACAAACCAACGTGCTGGAGGTTCTCTTTCCTCTGGAGGATTTGTGAAACACGGAAACAAAGCAAAAGAAATAACCCAAATTATTGCACACCCTACATGTGACAACAGGGATTACAGCCATCTTGTGAAGGCTACTTTAGAGGGTTTGAAGTTCTTCTGAACCCACAAGTTGTAGCTCTAATTCATCATTCCAATTTATGAATTACCATCTACTTCTGATTTGTTGGGGGAGCCAGAACAAATTGGTAAGGTCATTCAGTAGCTCTTGTGACAAGGGCTATATAGATAGATAGATAGATATAGATATAGATATAGATATATAGATAAATAAATGTTTTTTTCTCCAAATGCCAACAAACGTCTTTAGAGAAATACTTAAAATATTCCTGTTTGTATGATTTCGAAACATTCTTCTTCAACTGGAATTTTCCCTTTGGTCTGATAATTCTCTGTATGTTCATTTGTCTAAATTATCTATTTGACAAAAAGTAATAGTAATATGTATAGTACAACTAAAGTTTTGTAATGCATATTAAATAGTATGTATATTCATTTTTGTATCTAGTATTTGATTATATGTTAAATGTTCTGCAGCTGTCTATACATAGATACACAGTATGCAGCTATATACACTTGGATGGGGACAGAAATAAGCTGTATTTTGGAGTGCACATATCTGTCAGTCCTCATATTCTGCTCAGTGGCAGACCTGCCACTATAGGCAATACACAAAAGACTAGTGAAAACTGGCAGATAGCTGACCTTAACTGGGATCAATACGAAAAGCTCCAGGAGCTTATGAAATAAAATGCTTTGAAGTAAAATTGGATTTCACAAACCATCGTCTGTCAAGTTAAAAAACAAACAAAATTGTCATGTATTTAAACTCTGTTTCCTATAGGGACACAAATGAGCAAGTACATAAAATAAGCAAAGTAACTGAAGTCTTCGAACACCCTCCATCCAAAGTATCTATGTGATGAATAGATTGAATGTTGTAAATAACTGATGATATCCTCGGTCAAAGTCTTCGTTGAACTGAACACTGATAAACTTTATGTCCTAATCCGCCAAAGACTTACGGGTGGTCTACACTAAAAGATTATGTCAAATCAGCTGCATCACTCAGGGGTGTGAAAAATCCACAGCCGGCAAGATGTAGTTAAGCTGACCTAACTCCCTGGTGTGGACGGTGCTAGGCCAGTAGAAGAATTCTTCCATTGACTTAGCCATTAGGTATGGATTGAGTACTGCACAAAATGCCCTGTAGGTAAGTATGTTTACCTTTAAGATGTGAGAGGTTCCCCTCCCCTTCCACTCAAGAGCCAGGAGGTCTGATTTTTGCGGGTGGAGGTTTAATTGATAACTATTGCAACTTTGGGTTCCAGTGTGGCTTGTAGGTTAGGAACGGTCCAATTGAAGGATGCTTAGACGTTGGTTCTGGGCAGTCACATGCTGTGGTGGGGAGATGGCTTTGTTTGGCACAGCCTGTGCCTGCCCTCCTCATGTCTCCGATGCTGACAATGGAGAATCAACTCTGGCTGCCAGTCATGGTCCATTGGCATGCCTAATAGGTGTAGATGGGGCATAGCCCTCATATTCTCCCTCAGGTTTATGGTACATCAGGAGCCACTGGTGACAGCTGACGTCCACACCAGAACACCCTTGCTGCATAGTGAGGATGACTTAACCTCAGTTGGAATTAGTTGTCACATTTGCGGTCTCCACATCTAACCATATGATGGAGTAGGTGTGTCATTATTTCAACATCCACATCAAAAATACTGGACCAGATTCTCAGGTGGCATTTACAACAGTTGAGGATCTGGGCTAATTTGGTTAGACAGACACGAAGAACTATTGATGTCAAAATGATGTTTGCAATTTCATTTGGGAATTTCAGAGAACTTTAGAAACATGCACTGATGAAGGCTCATTAATCTCCCACATTCCCGTTTTGCAGATAGACAAACTGAGGCTTGGAGAGGTTCTGTATCTTGTGCTAGCAGGTCAGTGGCACAGCCAGAAAGAAAACCCAGAAACTCTGGTTCCCAGACTCCTGTCTAAACCTTTAGCTCACACTCCCTTTATGTATGCATTTTAATTTAAAAAAATATCTTGGTTAATATAATCTTATGATTCCTTGTCCATTATTATTATTATATTTTATTTTTAATTCCTGGGATTGGCAATAATGAATTCAAGTAAACCATCCACCAAGGACCCAGAATGGGAAAACAAAAACAAAAAATACAGTTCAGGAATTTCTGATTTATAATAAACTAGTGGGTGAATAAAGATAAGTGGAGAATTGTGTTCTGTAGGCCTACTGATGAATGTCTGTAAATCCTCTTATTAACACTGTAAAAGAAAAAGGCCAGGAGCTCTCCAAATTAATTTGTGTAGTCAAACTGAAAAGGAAGGTAGATATATTGACACAGGACACATAGAATCATAAAACAACAACCTAATTATATTTGGAATAGATGCAACAATGATGGCTCTCCAAGAAATATCTTAAACATTTTTCTTTGTTTGAAACTTCTGTCTCCATGCATGCATGCACACCCACACACTACTTGCCTTCCTTTGCAGACATGATGAATCATAGTACTGTGTGCAAATACCTCTGTGTAGATTATGACTGCACTGATGGCAATTTTGGGGGGGATGACAAAAAGTGAATCATTGGACAGTTTATTTTCATCAAGGAAAAAGATTCTGGACTTCTAGACTTTAGATTACTTGGTCTGCTGACTTCTGGAAACTGAATGCTTTGATGTAGCTTGTGTTAGTGGTGTCACCACAGTTCTCGTGATTCTCAAAAAACAAACTGTTCTCACTGGGGATGGTCTCTCTTAGTTGTGATTAAAGCACATCGATCTGACAGTGTGGGAAACTTGTACTTGTTCCCAGTCCTGTAAATCTAACACCTTTCACCCGCACTGAAGTTCACTTTCACAATTTAAAATACAAATAGAATTAGGCTGCTCAATAGTACTCAGACTGAAACTTCTGTTTATGGCTTTCAGGGAGCTGCCAATTTAGACAAAGTTCAGAGAGAAGGTACTGTGTGCAGTGGTGTGGGTGACAGACAAGTATCTTCACCTGTACTAATAGTCCTGATAAACAGTGTACTCTTACACAGACTTAATAATACTGAGTGGTGGTACACTGGTACTGGTGTTAAGATTAAAACCACTGAGTGTATTAGGTAGATGTGTGAATAAGCCTAGCCCCTGCCAAATAACTGATTCTAGGTAAAAAGAAAAGGAGTACTTGTGGCACCTTAGAGACTAACCAATTTATTTGAGCATGAGCTTTCGTGAGCTACAGCTCACTTCATCAGATGCATACCGTGGTTCCACGGTATGCATCTGATGAAGTGAGCTGTAGCTCACGAAAGCTCATGCTCAAATAAATTGGTTAGTCTCTAAGGTGCCACAAGTATTCCTTTTCTTTTTGCGAATACAGACTAACATGGCTGTTACTCTGAAACCTGTGATTCTAGGTACTGTGCTTTAGTAAGTCTTTCAACGTTTCAAAGACCATACATTAAACTTTGTTGCTTTTGTTAGAGCTATGCTCCCTCTCATGTAGCATTCATTCCATTTTCAATATCCTTGACCCCTCCCAAGGGCTTGTTCCAAAGCCCCTTGAGACCAAGGAGAGCCTTTCCCTTGATTGTATAGGCCTGATCCAAAATCTGCTTGATCTCTGAAGAGTTGTGTGTCAGATCCTACAGAAAAGTCATATTGTGTATCTAAATACGTACCCAGCTGTTTGAATTGGCTGAAGACTTGGCTGCCTCATCCGTGGGGTACACTGAGCTCAGCGAGTGCTGACACAGGACTTTGGAGTATACTCAGAGCTGTGTAAATCCCCATGCAATGTAGAAATAAAGTCCATAGCTACATACGTCACTAGTAGTACCTCAGAAACATGAGGCATAACAGATGTACACTCGCTGCATGTGCTTTCAATATGTTTACTTAATGATCTTGTTACACACACTACAAGGGGAGAAAAAATCACTCATGATCATTAATCAGTGAAGTTAGATTATTATAATTGAAGGAGGGGTAAGGAACAATATTTATCTAACATCTCTATCTTTTAGGCACGATCATGCTATTTTTCAATGGAAACTTGGAGTGGTGACAGTTTTTTTCATGAAAAGAGTTTGTGTTTGATGGGAATTTTTGCCTTGGATTGGCTTTTTTTTGTTTTACTTATTTATGACAAGAAGCAGATGTTTTCCTGGGGTGAAGGAGAGGGGGAGACATTTTGTCACCATTTTTATTACCTCACCTTATGTATCTCGATATCTTTTATTGGACCAACTTCTACTGGTAGAAGAAAGAGACAGGTTTTCAAGCTTACACAGAGCTGAAGCGTAAGATCAAAAACTTCTTTTATTGGACCAACTTCTGCTGGTGAAAGGGAGATAAGAACAGATTTAATAATTTTATTAAGATGTTAAAATAAAAAGAAAATGGTACAGAGTTTAAGCATAGAAGTTTCTGGTTATCAGGGAATAAGGTACAGATTATCAAGGGGTGCGAAGTTAGTTTTAGGATTGGATGGCGTAAGGAATACATAATCTGCAATCTCCCCGATTGGGGGTAAAAGGTTAATGGGGTCAAAGTACAGACATTGAGATATGGGGGTATGTTGTTCATATAATGGCTATGTTCAGGTGTGGAGTATAATGAGTGGATACGAAGATGAGGATGGATTTACCCTCATTTGGCGAGATTTAATGTTCAGTGAGTTTATGGTTCCAGTTCATATGGTCCAATGGAAAAAGTCTCTCGGTCCCTTTCTCATAGTTGATGCATGATGTCATACCGGCTCACACCTCCTGGTACTGTCGGTGGCCGGTGATGTGTTCGATGTAGATGTCCCTGGATCATCGGATGGTGTCCAAGACCATGAGGCGCCGCATGAGCTGTGCGTAGCATTGACCGATCCCACAGGTCCACAGCACACGCTCGTTGCAGGGGTCCCAAGCACCCAGGGCTCCGATGATCAGGGCATTCATCTGCACCTTGTAGCCCTTTGCTCTCAGGTGTCAGCCAGGGGGACATATTTTTCCAGTTTACGAGCTCGGGCTTCACAGAAGGCCGGGGTCCTGTTCATAGAATATCAGGGTTGGAAGGGACCTCAGGAGGTCATCTAGTCCAACCCCCTGCTCAAAGCAGGACCAATCCCCAATTTTTGCCCCCGATCCCTAAATGGCCCCCTCAAGGATTGAACTCACAACCCTGGGTTTAGCAGGCCAATGCTCAAACCACTGAGCTATCCCTCCCCCCAACACGGTCTCCTGTTCTCAAAGGAGACTGTGACGTTGACGAGGATTATCTTTTTCTGGGCCTCCTCGGCGACTACCACATCAGGTCGCAACTGGCTGTCAGTACCGGGGATGGCGCAGTTCACGGCGACCTTCCCCAGGCCCGATGGCTTTCACCAGGCAATTCTGGATGGCATTGTGGCGCAGCTGCCAGGCTCTGGAGTGGGGCTTGCAGCTGCACAGAACATGGGGCAGGGTCTTGTTGGAGTAGCCACACTTCCTGCAATACTTGTCTCGGTTCCCGTGGCAGACGGCTCCTTTAAGCAGGACGCAGTTGAGCTGGGCACAGTGGATGAACCGCCAGTCAGTGAAACAGGTGAAGCCACCCCCGGCGAGAAAGTGGTTGCTGGCATCCCACTTGCTGGTCAGTTATTACCTCATGCACCTTGTCGCTCAAATATCCTGGGATCAACATAGCTTTAAAAATACTGCAAACATTCTTCTCCATTCTGTTTAAATCTGCGTGTGACAGCATTTTGTGTACAGTAAGTTTCACTGTTTTATCAGTGGTTACTTGTACTTCCTGGATCTGGTTTGCCACTTTGTTACTCGTCTTCATATTGATTTACACGTACAGGGTGACTCAGGAAAGTCATGACAAATTAACTAGAGCTGTGAAGTTAAAGCACAAAGAAGATTAAGCCACAGCAAACTAAGGCCACTTTTACTTCCATGAGAATGAGAATGTCCACACAGGAGTTTAATGCACTTTAACTTTATAGTTTTAGTTAATTTGTTTTAACTTTTCTGAGTTTAGACACGCTCCAAGGGGAATTCACTGCAGAGTTAATTGGAGTGATGGTGACCCACACTAGCCTAGCCAGCCATTGAGAAGCTATACTTCAAAGCCCTACTGAAGTTATGATGTCCTCACTGACTTCCCCAGACCACAAAAGTGTTTCCCAATGAACATAGCATCAGTAAAACTGAAGAAGATGAGGTAGCAGATAAGCATGTTCGCAGAGACCTGAGTACATTTAATATTGCTCTCAAGGCCAGCCAAAAGAAAACAGCAGAAGAGCAAAAGAAAAAAAAAAATCTCTTCTTGAAAACATTGAAAAGAAAGTTTAAAAACAACAACAACAAAAAACAGCATCTGGGCTGAATCCTCAGCTGATGTAATTCAGGGTAGTTCTGTTGGCTTCGATGGAGGTACCACATATTGGTTTACACCAGCTGAAGATCTCACACATAGTAGCGAAAGGATGGTTTATTCAAAATGTCTTTTTTTAATCAGTCCATTTTAAGAAAAGAAAAGAAAGCTGACAGCATCCTTGTGCATCTCCAAGGTTCTTGGACTGGTAAGTAGAATGGTAACTAGATTTCACTGAATTTAGGAGCCTGGTCTGGAATTTCATAGGTGGAGAAAGAAGGTTGCTTTGCTTTGAAGTTTTCTGCTTTATATGCGAAACACTGCTGTTGACTGATTTACTGCAATTTCACATCCAAGGGGTGGGAAAATAGGAAAGTGGGGGCTTTTTGGTGAGTGTGACGAGGACTTATTGACACATAAGGATACAAGTTCCACTTTCTTGCAAATTTGCTTTCAAACACAACAAGTTAACACAAGCACGGTCTTATAACAGTGTGATGCAACATTTAGTAAAGATCTGCAACATATGAAGAAGTTAAAACACTACCTAGATCTCAGGCTGTGCTACTAAGGAAATGCATTGCTTGCATTCAGTATAAACATGGTTTTTTATTTCACTGGAAATGCCTAGCACAGCACACTATTAGTAGCTCTTTTACTGTATCTTTAGACTGAATGTTTAAGATTCCTGAAATACTTTTGTTTCCACTAAAGAAGCTCCTACCAAGCCTGATTAAGCGTTAGTGGCAGAGATGCATCCTCAAGAATCAATAGATATGAATGTAGTGAAGTGAGCTGAAACATAAGCAAAATTCCTACTATAAATATTCAAAAACAGAGAATTTCTTAATGAAATGTGGCCTAATAAGTTTCAGTCTGAACAACCGAGGTTGCAGAATTATGGAACCACAATTTTAGATGTAAATTGCGTACTTTGTGTATGCTCAGTGCAAATAAACTAAAAGAGCACTGTTCAATTGTATTTCTGTGTGTTGGGATTTAAGCACATACTGTACTTAGCAAAAGCAATGAGCTGAAACTACAGGTAGGAACTCAGAGGCTTTGTTAATATCACCAAGGGAAATGGTCTTGTCTAGGAGAACACTTTTTCCTCAGTAATATGTTATTTTTCTTTACATATTACTGACAGGATGTCTGTATGGATAGAGACAAACAGACAAAAGTTAGATATAAGATTATGTACAGCATAAATATCTGAACACACATGACTATATGTTTTGTTTGTATATTTTTTTTGGGGGGGGTTGTAGGGAGTAAATGTTTTCTAGTGGTGAGAGAGAGAGGTGAGTGGTAATCAAGACTTCTTAACCATATTTTTACTTTAACACTAGTATGTAACGTTGGTGACGTTTTTAAATATCCCTGTGCCTCAGTTTCCCCTCTAAATATATTTACCAGCTTCCTGGGCATATTATAAGGTCTTGCATATGTTTGTGAAGCATGCTTGATATACAAATTTATTACTTCTTGTATAAAGCAAGTTTATATTGATAAAAAAAACATGCTTGGTACAATTACTGAATTTTGTCTCTACCTCACAACTCCCTGTGTAACTCAAAATGTAACTTTTCAATTCTGTCAAGTGTATTCAAGTGATGAGTGTCTAATCCACCTACCCATCCGCCCCACACACTGCAGAAAATATGAAAATCCTACCCAATGTCACATTCATATTTGTAAGGATGAACATCTTAGCATTTTATCACAGCTGTGATAAGAGTCCAGCCTGAATGATGCTGTGGGTTCGCTGTTATGGTTTGGTGGAATAAATTTTTAGCAACAACCTCTGATTTTACACAAATTGCTTTTTATCTGTTGGTCAGTACAGCACCGAGGTACAGTCCGTGACCTCACATTGTCTCATATTTGCAAATCCTGTATCTTCTTAAAATGCATTAATGTTTATTGCACTGACAGACATGATGAGCCACCCTTCTGAGAGCTAGCCTGCAAACTGTCCTTCCTCTCTTTTTTGCTCTAGTTCCATCTGTTGCACCATATTTGGATCAGGTCCTAGCTTTCAAAAATGAAAGCAGGTATCACCTCCCTATTAAAGGCCAATTTCTCAAAGCGTGGCCTCTGTTGTGCATGCATGGCTTTTCATCTACAATCAGGTGTGCGTTATGATAGACTTTAAGGGCTTTATGGCTTTTCTTTAAAAAGCACTTTTGCCAGTCCTGGGGCCAGAGTGGTATTTAGGAGAGGGAGCGGTTAGGGATATGTGCAAGATGTACCTTTCCCTGTTGTTAAAAGTCCTGTAATCAGAGCCAAGAGCATCATCATCAGATCTCCTCAGCTCCATCCCTCCTGCCCTTCCCTTCTCCACCTGGCTAATACCTACTCTTCTTCCCTTACTCTTCTCCTGATGCACTTCTAGGATAGCATTCTCTGCCACTGTACCCAGCCACCACTGCAAATTGAGTTTGGGCCCAAAAGCCTACTCTGTGCCCCTCCCATCTCCTTTGGGGTGCACAGAAGGGGGATTTTCGATCTTCTCCTAAGTGCAGGAATAGCAATTGTGGTCTTCGTACAGGGCACACGAAAAAAAGCTTCCTTGTGTTTGTGGAGCCTGATCCAAAGTTCACTGAAGCCCTGGAAGTGAAGGAAAAGGTTGCATTTGTTCCTAATGAAGGCTACACTAAAGTCCATTGGAAAAATCCAGCTGCAAATGCTTTTCCTTCCAGCTTCCACTGTGCTTTGCTGTGTCCCTGTGTTATTTTATAGAAGACTATATTTTATCTTGAACGGTCTAATTTCATTGGGCTGGTGTAAATCAGTGTTGCTCCTTAGAACTCAGAGGAGCTGATTTACACCAGCTGAGGACCTGTCCCGTTATCTGTAATATATACTATATGAATGTTACACCTGACACCATATAGCAAGTCTGATCAGTTAGTGGGCTGAATATCTTCCCAACCAGTGTGATATTATATTAACCAAAAGATAAATTGTACAGACATCAATTCATTAAGTATGCAAAAGAGGTTTATGGTATGCAGTGCTCACTGTGGTGATGTGCATTAGCTGGAAACAACATAAGCGTGTTCCCACAAGTTACTACTTATTCCCATTACAAACAGTGGCTTCCAGTTCCCATGAGCAGGGCATGTCTAATCCCAGACCCTGACCATTCTGCTAAATCCATTCATATTTACGATTGCCCGACTCTATCCTATATCTCCGTGTCATGCTACACTGTGGCTCATCTCAGACTCTGAGGTTAACACCACATAATGAGATGTGAATTACATCACAGAGAGCAATGCTTCATCCACTATGTATGTAAAATGACATAACCACAGGATGTGAAGAATCAAGTTCCATTATTTTTAGGACAGATGCCCATTATCAATCCTTCATCTGCCTGCTAAATATTAGCCATCAGTGTAACAGCCATCAGGATAATTGTGGATAGCAGTTCACCTCAGTGAGATCCCAGATCAAGCCAATCAAGTCTAAGATAAGGAAACCAGAAGTTCAGACTTTCCTGAAGCTTTTACGATCTTCCAGAAAGCAATGATTCAAATAGTCCCCTCAGCCTCTACTGTGGATCCTCCCACTCTTGGCAGCATGGAATGAGGGAGGGAATCTTCTGTAAAATCATTTCCCTGGACCTCACATCATAGCCGGTCCTGAGGTACAGGAGCCTGTGCTGTGGGAAGAGACAAGACAGAGATATATAGGAACTTTGTATTTTTTTCCCCTCCATCAAATCCATAGAAAACCGCCACCTAATTTACCGAGGGAGTCAGTAGGCTTATGTTTCTTCCATATCCATTTTATAGACCTACTCTGTCCATGACCGAGGGGTTCCCGGTGGAGAAGTATGCAGGAAATCTTTGATACCAGTGTGACATGGCATATCAGGTGGTTGTACAGGGTCCTTGATTCCATCACATCCCCTGAGGTCAGCAAGCTGAGGGCGGGGGGGAGGTCTAACCACCTTGATTGGTGTGACATGGGTGAAATGGGCAAACCCTGATCCCACAAGAGATTTCATGAGGTTAGTTCTCAGGGAAGTTCCTATAGGCATTGTGCAATGCTGCAACAGCATGCCTCTCAGAATCCCTGCAGTGTGAGCATGGCTTGACTCACAATGTATGGCTGCATCTTCAAGGCACCCCTAGAACCATTACTTCGAGAGCGATCAATAAATCAATGCCTATTACAGTATACATACATCACCCCCAAATACCAGTTCCACATATTCCTTCCACACATACAAGTGCCACTGTGGGCAGGCTATTAAACAATTTGCTATCAGATCTGTGGGATTGAGTGGACACAGTTTCCTGAGTACACAGGGAAGGCCCAATCCTATACTCATTACTTATGCAAAAAATTATTTTACAGGTGCAGCTTTTGGATGGCCCTGCTGTTTGGCCATCTCACCCGTAGAAATGAAATCTATTTAATCCAAATTAGGTTACAACCTCTGTTTTTATTTGTATTGGTGGGGGAGGTCAGGGGGCCTTTTCAAATGATCAACTCGTTGCTCTCAGTAATAGCATTAGGTTGCCACTTGGATCAAGGTTACCACTTGAATCTTTTAAATACAGTACACATGGATCAATTAAAAGATGATTAATCACATCTGACTACCTATGATTTTATGTTCAAACTCCAATAAGCCCAATTACAATATTTCATATATAGTAATGGACCCCCTATGAGGGTTCAATCCTGCATAGTGCTGCCTGCAAGGCATAGTGTCCCCCCATCAAATTAGTGTGACCAGACATCCTGATATCTGGGGCTGTCATATATGCAACTCTACACCCCAGCCCCAAAACAAAACAACAAAAAATAGTGTCCCAATTTTTCACACTTGCTATCTAGTCACCCTACATCACATCCCAATAAGTTAAAGGCACTCTGCATCTCATAGAATCAGTCTCTTAATGAGTTAATTATGGAGAATTAACAGTTTATACATAAAACAGATGTAGCCAAACAATGAATTTTGCAAGCAACAATATGACCAATCAATAAAAAGCTGTGTCTAGCAGATTAGGCATCAGATAAAACAGGAAGATTAAAACTTAAATACGCACAAAAAAAGCTACAAGAAGTGTCAAATCTTGACAATAGCACGGAATTGACAGGAGTAATTTTCTTCTAGTTATTAAAAGAAATTAGTTTTAAAGAACAACAACTTCATCATGTTTTGTTTGTGATTCAAACCAGAACAAAATGGAGCACAGACAATGTCTACATCATTCCCTGAAATATTTATCTTGTTAAATATCAGTTAGAGTTTTAAATCTATATATTATTGAAGATTTTTATAGTGGGTTTTGATTGCATTATGCCTTATTTACACCGAAAACATTTAAGTTGAAAAGGATGGAAAACAATAAATGCTGCAGGAAGCAGATGTAGTAGCAGGGCCCGGCTACAGCTGAAATGTGTCCTGATTGTTGATATTAACACTAGACAAATACAAGAACTGCAAAAAGAGAAAAAAAGAAAAAAGTTGAGCTAATATTCGCTGAAATTTTTGAATGAATTCCCTTTGGTCATTCTGGTGTCCCTTTTCTCAGAATACATGTGACTGGGTTAATGGCACAAATGTTTCAGGAAAGTGAATTCTAAAGTTCCATGAACAAGGATTTCACCCAGTTTTAAACTGGCTCAAATGTTTTTCTCATAAGTACTTAAGCACTCAAACCCTGATTCAGAAAAGCACATCAGCTGGAATCCTGTCCACACTGAAGTCAATGGGACCTTTCCTATATACTTCAATAGAGCAGGGATTTCACCCATGGATTTAAATGCTTCTTAAGTGCCTCAAGCCTGACTGAAGTCCCCATTGAAGTCAACAGAAAGGTTCCCCTTGATTTCAATGGGCTTTGGATCAGGCCCCCAATGAGGAAACAGAAAATGTACTGTGTAACTCCTCTCCAGTACTACAAACTCTAAGCATTCAAAAATAATGAGTCAGGTCCCTAACATTCATGGGGGCGCCTTTAAAAATAATGAAATAAAAATAAAATAAAATAAAATGTGGGATCTTTTTAATTTACTTTTGATTTTAGGAGCCTTTGTGGGTCTCATTTTCCAATCTCTACCCCCACCTCCCCAAGTAGTAGGGCTAGAAACTTACGTTATTTTTTAAAATGAAAACTGAGATTCTCAGGTAGTCACATGACTCCAGGATCTGAGGCTTTAAGAGAAAAAACACCAAATATCATGTGACTCTTGATAAAATTGTAAGAGTTGGCAACAATGCAAGGGAGCTAACCTGTCACCACTAAGAGTTGAAATATCAAATAGCTCCTGCTGGTATCATTGTTTAGCATAAATTTAAAAAACACACACCAAAAAACCCACCACCCTAGTAAAATACAAACTAACACAAATTCTAGGAAATCATGATCTCCAGATGAATATGCTTCAATGAGACAGAAGTTAAATCAATGCAGGCATTGTTTGTAGTAAACTATTCACTCAGTTCTAAGTACTTTGAGCCAGGCGCTACCAGCCTTACTCACCCAGTCAGTGAAATTCTCTCCTCCTCTGAAGTAAAGTCACACCTCTCCACATTTCAAGTGGCTAAAGAAGGATGCAGCCCAACTCAGGTCTGGCCCATCTACCCTCCATAGATGGAGATGGAGGGGCAGGGGCAGAAGGGCTAATCCTGAGAGGTTCTGTGACCCCATCTGATGGATTGGATTTCCATTTGAGTTAAGGGGTGCTCTCAAATGGTGGCCCAGCACAAACTGTCCCTCCCACTCAAAGCGGCCTTAAATGTGGGGAATGAGTAAACTTGACTCATGCCAGTAGCCCTATTGTCTTTAACAAAACGCTTTTGGTGAGTAAAGGATGAAGGATCAGGTCCTAAGTTATTTACCTGCAAGTCAAAAAGACTAAAACTGTTTTTAACATGGCAAGGAAGTAGAAGTTTCGATGAGTTTCAGGAGCTATCATGGCCTTTGATTTATGAGTTTTAACATGCCCTGGAACAATGTCGGAAGAAACAATCACAGAAGCCTGCAATTATAAACTTGAGAGTACTAAAGCTGTGCCAAAGAGTGAAGGTTTTGTTTTGTTTTTTTTCCAGGGGACTTAGCACAATATTTTTGCCATTTTGTTTCATGTTGTCTTGTAGCACCAAGAGTGTGTGTCATTTGTAATGTTAGCAACTGCAACTCTTTAGAAAGGCGGGGGAGTTTGTTCAAATTTTTGATATAAAAGCCTCTTTCACTCAAAAAATAGGCCCATTTTCTCTTGTAAACTGTCAAACATTGGCCTGTTTTCACTAGAACAGCTTGTACAGAAACTGGGCACATTTTCAAGTACAAAATACCGTGCAAAAATATTGAATGAGAGTTACTTTGCATTTTGCAACCTCGCATCCAGGCAACAACTTGTCAGTTCTCTGGTTCAGTGACCAATAAATCTGTTTCAGAGTAGCAGCCGTGTTAGTCTATATCCACAAAAAGAAAAGGAGTACTTGTGGCACCTTAGAGACTTACAAATTTATTTGAGCGTAAGCTTTCATGAGCTATAGCTCACTTCATGGGATGCATGCCTTATGCTCAAATAAATTTGTTAGTCTCTAAGGTGCCACAAGTACTCCTTTCCTTTTTTCATTAAATCTGTGTAGCTCTTTATTATGAAAGTGACAAAGGAATGCCAAAGTTTCATCTTTTCCCTGCTCCCCCTTATTATTCCATTCTTGCACCATTTTTTTCATCCATCCATGCAGCTGATAAATCATATAGATCCCCCGTTGCCCACCCAAAGCCAGCTCACCTCTTTCCCCAGGAAAACCCATGGAAAGGGGCTGTGGATGAGGAAAGCATCATCAGCTCTTTATGAGCTCATCCCAAACAGTCCCATCAGGGGGTGGGGTTTGCTCCCAGATGAAACAGGCTGCAAATCCATCCTGCAGATCCTGGGATTTTTGCAGGAGCCAAGGGCAATTACAATCTCTGTGCCTTCTGGGACCCTAACGCTACTCATACTCTTTGGCAGCACAGTAATCCAGTGGATGCTCAAGCCCTATGTTTTTACTCTACCCTTATTCCGGAAAAAGGAACAATACCTAGTTTCCCGCGCCTTACGGAAACGTAGTAGGTGCCCTCCTGAGCAACCTCCAGGACAATCAGACAGCAAAGAGCGGATTTTTAGAGGTACTGAGCACGTGCAGCTCTCATTAAAGTCAACCCCCTCCAGAATCTTTGTGCTCCAGTACTCCCTCGCCCAGGCAAAGATGCCTGAGGGACTGGTATTACAAATACTACAGCATCGTAAGGGATCCTATGAGTTACTTGTTACCAGCGGTGAAAGCAAGCTGGTACACCCTGGTACGGCATACCAGTAAGAGACGATGTGCCGTACCGGGACTGGCTTTCCCAGATGGCAATTTAAAGCCCTAGGGTAGCGGTGGCGGGGCTCCAGAGGGGATTTAAAGGGCCGGAGCAGTAGCAGCTGCCGGAGCCCCAAGCCCTTTAAATCTCCACCTGAGCCCTGCTGCCGAAGCCCTGGGGTAGCGGTGGCAGGGCTCTGGTGGGGATTTAAAGGGCCCCGGAGCTCCAGCCACCGCTACCACCCCGGGCCTTTAAATCCCTGCCGGAGCCGTGCTGCCGAAGCCCTGGGGTAGCAGTGGAAGTCAGGAGCCCCCAGGGCTCCTCAGTGATTTAAAGGGCCTGGGGCTCTGCTGCGGTAGCGGCAGCTGGATCCCTGGGTCCTTCAAATCGCCCCCGAGCCCCAGGGCTCCCAGCCACCTCTGCAGCTGGTAGTTCGGGGGTGATTTAAAGGGCTCCAGGCTCCCAGCCACCACGACCGCAGCTGGAGCCCCAAGCCCTTGGCCTGGGGTTTAAGGCTCTACCTCTTCCAGTTAAGGCCACGCCCCCTGCTCAGGACTCCAGCATATAAGTCCTTGAACTTACTTTCACCCCTGCTGGTTACTGCAGACAGCCCCTGACCGGCCCCAGGATCAGGGCAGTGGAAAGGAGACTTAGACAACCATTCCCGCTCCTATGTATCTGGCCCTATGTACTGAATCCTGAGATCCCTACTACATTTTTAATAAAAAGTACCCATTGACTTTGATGGAATCAGGCCTGCTCTACACAATATTTGTACCAGTACAGCCCCTAGTACAGATGCACCTATCCTGGTAAAAAACTGCTCTTCGATTGAAAGCAATAGCAAATATCCCGTTCAGTTGAAGAGGCCACCAGGAACGTGCTCCCCTATGGAACTAAAGCACACCCAACCTATCGAAAGGGCAAATGATAGAATACTAAAAAAAAAAAAAAAAAATTAAGGAAGATTCCAGCCAGCTCCAGCTGTGCCAAAAGAATTATTTAAAAACCACATTCTGCAGAAAACAACATTGTCTGCTTAAAAATAAAAAGGAATATATCAGCATTCAAGTTAGGCCTGCTAACTAAAGTCTGACTCTATAAAGCACATCTTAGGGGGAAATAATTTAGCTAAAGAAATAAAAGGAAGAGGAAAGATTCCTGGATTCCTCTGAAATGCAAAGCCAAATACTTATCTCTATTTAACAAGTTCATCTCTTATTCCCAAAGTGCTTTTATTTTTATGCTCTTGGCCAATTGCTTGGAACAAAGAGAAGGCAGCTTCCCCTCCTGTTGTTTTGCAGTCTTTGTAAGCACTTATTTTCATGGAGACAAAGCCCAGCTTCCTCTGTGTTGTTGTGTTGTGTGAAATGTCCCAACATTCCTCCCCTAAAGGCTCCTAAAGACAGACTGTTCTGTTTCAAACTTGTTATGACAAAAATAGCCCCAAAAGCCAGCTCGTCAAATTAGGAATTACATGAGATCAGCAAATTTGGGCAACCACAACTGGGAAAAAAAAAGACTTAATTATTACTTTTGGGGGCAAGGGAGAGAGGGGCGGACCTTTTTGAACTAAATCCAGAGCTTCTTTGATCTTTGAGTGAAGATGAGCACGTGGCATAGTACACGGATTTCAGTGGGAGTAGCACTGGGATTTAATATGGCAAAATTAGCATCAATGTGGGTCCACATTCTGACCCACATGCTACCCACCATGTGATTACTCCTGCCAGATGCCAAAAATTATTTGCATGTGAGGGTAGGGATGTCCTACCATCCTAGGCCCTTTCCTATCCCTGTCCATTATAGATTTTTATATAGCACCTATGACTGTGGTTTCGGAGAAATAATCCCCTCAAGGTGCTGGCTGTGAGAAACCCATGGAGAGAGAGCTCAGCAGATTTCAGAGAAGCTCAGCATGGGATAACAATCTCCCTGCTTGGCTTGGCCCTCTGTCTAGACTTTGGATGCCACAAGACTCAGGGTATTGCTTCAGCTCAGCATAGGAATAAAAACTATCTGCAAAATTCATATCCAGCTCCAGTTTCAGTCTCTATTAGGGGTTTTGGTTTGTGCCACTGTCTAATATTATTTCTATATATAATTATAGAGAGACAGTAACAGACAGTCTAGTGTAGTCTAGGAGACTGAGGATAGGATTGTGAGCCAGAAACGCCTGCATTCTAGTCTTAACTCTGTGACTCAGTTTTCTCATCTTGTAAAGTAAGGAAGATAATAATGCTGATCTACAGTAGCACACAGGTGCAGTCAGGCTTAAGGTCCAACCCTGACAGGTGTCTCTTGCAGGTGAGAATCTTAGCACTTCACAATCTTGTGAAATTTGGCTGGGTGGGGTGGGGAGGTTGCTGTCCCCTTCCCCAGCTACAGGAAACCTGCGATTCAGTGAAAATCTCAACTTTCATTGTTTAAAAGATTTGAAGTTTTTTATAGTTACAGAGAAAAGCTTGAAAACAAGACCTGAGTGCAGCCTAGAGGCCCAATCATCAAAAGACAAATAAAAAGAACACAAAGTGTATTGGGTTATTTTGTTGGGGCTGGCAATACCAACAGAGTTAGTTAATATTGATAGAACATTTTGAAAACAAATCACTATGGTATGAAGTGCTAAATATTATGATATAGATAAACCAAAAAAACCCTTTCCCCAGCCCACTCCTCCAGAGACACAGTGGCTGCTTACTCCTGACCCCACAGTCTGAATAAGCTACACTGGGGTCTTAGAGTGGTTCTTACTCCCTCTCCAGAATCCTGTGCTCATGCACAGTCCAAACCACAATCTAGACCTCAACCAAGTGTTTCTTCAAACAAGTTTCAGCCTATTGGTTGTTCACCAGCTTTTTGTTTTGACTATTCATTGTAGTGTGTGATTTGTCCTCCATGTCATGTGGCATTGTCTCTGCTCCCTGATTGGATGACTGGAACTTGAAAGTGGAAAATCATGCATAGTACATAATGTATGCAGAATAGGCTTGGCAGCATGCAGGAGTAGGTATTAATACAAAAACACCCATCCCCCAAATATCTGTGGGAATAAAAACTCATTCATATGAAATATTTGCAAATAAATAAAAAGGAGGTACAAACATGGATGTAAAGAATAGTTTTTTGAAATTCAAACAAATATTTGCAAATCCTGTTTTATAGAGTACATTTATCTGCATACAATTTGCCCAGATATTATGTTGCTTAATGCTTGTAATAAGCAAATAAAAATCAATAATAATAGGTAGCATGCTTCAAAGAACATATTTCATATAGACATATTCTAGATCATTAAGACAAGATATTCCAACCTTAAAGCCTATGTAGTGTCTGCCAGTGAGTTAAAAGTCCAGTTCTATCACTTGTTAATTTTTAACCGTGGCATGTGAATAATATGTTCTGATTTTTTAAAATGGAAGTTGTATGAATCAACAATCATTTTATTTTCTTGTACATTTGAATGTGAGATGCAATTAAGCATCAGCTGAACAGTACTAAACTAGATAACCTATCAGTGTCTAATCCAGCCTGAACAAAGAAAACAATTCAAGTTGGAACTGAAAGCTGATTTACTGTATGAACTAGTAAGCATTCCATGTAACTTTAACATAATCATGTAAGTTTAACAGTTGTGTGCGTGTGGGGGAGAGAGAGAGAGAGATTTGAACAGCTGCACAGCAAGCAGAAAGGAAATATTTTAAAATAGCAGCAGATAAAAATCTGTCATATCTTCTTCTAAATGATATCAGTATGCCTAACCTGGGAAGGAGGAAGTTCTACTTCTGATGCAGTTGGAAATTTTGAGGAAATTGTTTTATGCAACAGAGCTGTTACTTTATTTGAAAACCTTTCAAAATACTTGTCCAAATTTTTTTGTGCAAGGTAAGAATGTGCTTCTGCATCGTCTGAAAAGCAATCTAACTAATACTGTCAGGATTCAGAAGAGAAAGACAACTCAGAATTAAGAAAGTCAGTTGAAACAACTTAGCTGCACCCCTGCTTTCAGAAACCTTTGAAGTCAACCAAGAAGAACTAGCTACTCTGTTTAAAGGTCATGTGTATCTCTCGTCTATTTCCTGTTGGTGCAATATGTCTTTGATAATCCCAGGAGTGCACGCTGTTTTTTTAAACATTTCCATTCAAGTTTCATTTTTTTGGAAGACTCAGCAACGTCCAAAACTTTACATGCAATGTTTGCTATTTGCTTAATGTTGTTAATTATACTTTTATTCAATCTCTCAAAAGCAAAGCCTCTCAGTGGAAGTTCAATGGAGATTTATTTTCCAAACAGAAAGCTTGCTTATTAAGCAATAAGATGAGAAAATCAGAACACATTGGCTATAAACTCTTTTTCCTGCAAATATAAATGAACTGATCTTTTGCTTCATAAAAAACCCATTTCTTTTCTTTTGAATTTCAAAAAGAGATTTTGCACTTTACCACTTACACTAAAATTAAATGCAGAGCATAAGGCCAGTGTACAGACCAGAGCAAATAGTAACTATGCATTCTGTATTAATCATAGAAGTAAAACAGATAGATAGTTAAAAAGCAGCAGCATTTCAGTATTAGTTACTAATATCCAGCACAGAATAAAATATGAAATAGAATACATAACTCTTCATACAATATGTACCCCATGTTATAACAAATATAGCCAAATCCTAGTCAATTTATTCACCTGATATGAAAATGGGGGGGACCAAGTTCATCTCTTCTCTAATTCCACTACAGTCAATGGAGTTACATCAGGGAATTCACTTAGCCCAATACGTTCCTAACCTTCTGATTTTTGTCCATAGTGGAATTCCTGTACCTAGGAGCTTCATTTTGCACTAAAGCGAATAGGTCAAATCTTGGCATCTCTTACGCTTGGTTTCTTCTACCCTGTCAGCATAAAGCAGGAGAAAAGCTGACTTACCTGGCTAGATGTAGAGCGTAGGAGAATCTCCAGAGCTGGTTTTATGCCAATCTCCATCCCAGCCCCATCTGAGGTGTCGAGGTATATAGCCAAGGAAAGGAGGTGTAGCTAGAGCATGGCTGTATCCCCACCTGATGGAATAGCCTCTTGGGGGCCATTGCAGTGATACAACACAGAGGAGCACTGAGGTTGCACAAAGCTGTGCCCTATAACCAAAACAGTGCACAGTGGGCTGAGGATTAGGAAGCTGCAAAAGAGTTTTACTGCCACCTTTGTGGGCCACCATTTTCCCCTTTTCATCCTCTGGGCTTTGCTAGGTGCAGCAATATAGATCCCCACGACCTGCTTGAATGGGAGTTTTTAAATGAGTAAGAACTAGAAGACCAGGCCCAAGGTTACCATCATGAGGCCACATGAGCACACACTTCTAAAAGGGACTCACTGAAGTCAACAGATAGCAGTACTTGAGTGAATCAGTGCTTGCCCCAATGAGTAAGAGATCTACAACTAGGATATTAAGGGTTTAAAGAAAACCCACTCTGTTTTTTTTTAGGGTGGATTTAACACTGGGGAAAGGTATAACAGGGATTGATCTGGAGACTGAAATTAGCTATTTAGTCACAGAACTGGTAGATCCAGAACAGCACCCAACAAGCTTCCCCTTGCCTGCACTGCTAATGGGTCTTGATGCTGACTTGAACCAGTGAAAGTGTAGTCAATAGCCCAGATCCCCAAAGGTATTTAGGTGAAATCAATGGGAATTGGATACCTAAATACCTTTTGAGGATCTGGGCCAATGCCTATTCAGTCCTTAGCCTTCAGTGAGACTTCCTATTAGTGCCAACTGTAGGGTATTTGCAAAAAGAAAAGGAGTACTTGTGGCACCTTAGAGACTAACCAATTTATCTGAGCATGAGCTTTCGTGCTCACGAAAGCTCATGCTCAAATAAATTGGTTAGTCTCTAAGGTGCCACAAGTACTCCTTTTCTTTTTGCGAATACAGACTAACATGGCTGTTACTCTGAAACCTGTAGGGTATTTGTTATGTATACACAGGACTGAGAATGACAATTCATTTCACTGAATAAACCTCAGGTGATACCAGTTTGGTCACTACCACATTAATTCACATTTCTGCAGTGCTTCAAAGGTGTACGGTGTCAGGTATTATTGGCAATGAAGTTTATGAACAGCAGCAGCAGTCTGTATCAAACCAGCCAACTGAAAGTTCTAAAGTCTCTAGATCCCGTTTCTCTAATTATAACCCCTTGGTTTTCTAACAGGTTGATATCAATGAGAATTAACCTAAGTAAGGACTAAGTAAATACTTCAGGCTGGAGTTTATCCAAGGCTATTGCTCTACTCCTCCATGTACTGGCCAGTGGAGCTGGCAGTAAGCTGAATCCCCAAAAGGAGTATAGCAGTGGGCATACATCTGGAAACCGGGTGTTCTGGGAGGCCTGCTGCTTGTTTATTACAGTTGTGCCTAGGCATAATCAAGCCATGAGTAAGGATTTCAGGATCTGGCCTATACAAAGTACCTAAAATTCTCTCTATGGACCCCAGGAGCCCCTGTGATCTATTGTAATCTAATAGTTGTGCACGTTTAAAGACAACAGTTTTTGGTAACACTTTATGCTGAGCACTGTATCTGCTTAACATATGACTGTAAATCTGACTAAATTGCTAAAGACATGAAACTCCAGAAGGCAGGAAGAATGATGCAAACAGAAGGTCCTGTTCTGACTCAGTCACTTACCAACTTGTGTTACTTTTTTTATTGCAGGTCAAAAGTCGACAGAGTGTGCAAATAAAAAATGGTTCTTGTTTTGGAAAAAATACACTGAAGTTTTAGTATTTATAATTACACACTAAGGGGCTTTTATGCTCAGCCTCATTTATCTTGGATTTTTGCATAACTTGAACTCAAAGTGGCAATACATACATGGCTCATTTATTCAAATTATACAGAGCTAGTATTCTACCCTCTTGAATGTGGTGTGCCTTTTGAGAAAGGGGCCAGGTACACGAAGGGAGCAGAAGGAAAGTATAAAAAGGCGAGAGTAGAACATGACCAAAGAGATACTTAGAAAAGAGAATCGTGTTTTCCTGCCTCTCGTGGTAAATTGGGTGCATAAGTTAGATTTGCTTTCCCTTGTAAGGGAAGTATATTGTATGCAAAACTCAATAAATCTCACTGACATATGCCGTATTACACAAATGCCATTATGCTACACAAATGAATTGTGCTCTCCTGTGTTTTCAATAGAAATAGGCTTTCCTGCAACCTCAGGCATTTGGGTCTTCGCTTTTCACCTGTCATTGTTTAAAATGGCATATGTCAAATTTGTTACCTTACAATGTGACCTACCCATATTCTAGATTTTACTTTCAGGATTACATACTGGCATCCTGTTGTAAATAGGTTCTATCATCCATCACAGCTTTAGTAATATGGTGTGTTTACAATGGGGTCATACACCAAATGGAGTGTTTTTAATTCAATTTTGTGCTGTTAGTAATGAACACTTAAAAACAGTACGAAATAAATGTTTACAACTCCTGTTAAACTGAAATCTGGAACCTTAACTATGCTGTAGAATAAAATGTGGTTTTGGTACTTAAAATAAGACACTTATACAATAATATTATTCAGTTCTTATATAGCACTTTTCATCTGTAGATCTCCAAGTGCTTTACAAAGGAGGTATGTGTTGTTATACTCATTTTACAGATGGGGAAACTGAGGCACAGGACAAGACATTATTTGCCCAAGGTCATCCAGCAGGTCTATGGTAGAGCTAGGAATTTAACCCAGGTCTCCTGAGTCCACAGCCACCAAATTCATCTCTGACACAAATGTGTATAGCTCCCTTTGCAATGATGCCCATTCCTTCCTGAGGTGAATTCTGCACAAGTCACTGTAGGCTAATTTTTAGACTTCTCCCAATAGTGAACTTTGGACAAACATATATGTTGAACAAACTTTCCCACTTGACAAAGCCCTGGCTGGAATGATCTAGTTGGGGGTTGGTCCTGCTTTGAGCAGGGGGCTGAACTAGATGACCTCCTGAGGTCCCTTCCAACCCTGATATTCTATGATTGTTTAAATTCCTGTGTGGTTCAGTGATTAGAGATGGAGGAACTGGGAATTGGGTGTTTGAGATCTACTTCAGATGATGCCACTGTCTTGCTGCTTAACTTAACTTGGGCAAGACATTTTCAAAATCTCATAGGTCCTTAATGGCAGTCACATAAAATGTGTGTTCATACCGAGAGTTAGAGCCTGAGCTGGTATAAATCAGCACAGGTCTATTGGGTGCAACATCAAGTTATACCAGCTAAGGGTCTACTTTGACACACAAAAAGTAGATAGTCTATGTAGCACAAATGATAGAGCACCTGTGCTTGAAAAAACAAACAAAAACACACACCATTTGCCTGCTTAATCACCTAGATTTGAGGGTGCAAAAACAGGTTTTATCAATTTTCATTTTTGTGGGCCTAAGTTTTGAAAATGTGACCCAGCAAACACAAGGTGTAATTACCATTAGAACCTTTCTTTTATGGTACAAAGTATCTATGCAACTTGCTTGCTCATCTCCAGTACAGCAGTGCAGTAGTGTTTGTTTTGCACCATTCCTTTTCACTTCACCAGGTAAAATATGAACTCATGTCTATACTCTCCTCAAATGCTAACACAAAGCTGTGTACTGTGACTGCTCCAAGGCTGACTCATCCTGCAGCATAGCAGATTCACCTGGAGGAAGTAGAAAAGGGGCAGAACAAAATAACCTTTTCAAGAATTGAAAGAACCCTTAAGAAGCAAACAAAGTATTAATGTTCCATTAAAATCATGTTTTTTCTTCCTAAAACACAAACTTCTCAAATAACTCAGGAGTGGTTTAAATAATCTCTACTGATTTTTCACATAAAACCTATGTTCCAAGACCTACATGGCAAAGTCTTTGATCTGTTGTGACAAACAAATCTAGTCAAACATTAAGATCCATAGGGGGAAGGAGGGAGTGCAGCTTCTGAAAGCCACATCAAGTATGTCAGAGACAAAACACTTAATTAAAATGGTAGAAACCAACACAAAACAGCTTCAATTGTAGTAAACTCAGTTATCTAAGTGGAAACACATGTTTGCCTGACAGTTGTTTTCAAGCCAATTAGCAGGAACTGGCAGTCAGCAAACATTCTCCTTCCCGGAGAAGCTTTGGCTCTTACATTAATTCAGAAACACTGTAAGAACAGGTGCCCATTTGGGACAACACAGGTAATGCAAGGTTTCAGAGTAGCAGCCGTGTTAGTCTGTATTCACAAAAAGAAAAGGAGTACTAGTGGCACCTTAAAGACTAATAAATAAATTGGTTAGTCTCTAAGGTGCCACTAGTACTCCTTTTCTTTTTACAGGTAATGCAAGTGGCTTAGTAACACATTAGCCAGATGAGGCAAAGTGTGGCATAAGAGTTAAGAGAGGCAACAGCCAGTGGTCCAAAGAAAGAGATGAGGGAACACAGGCGAAGGCTCTGAACATGTTTTCATCTTCAGATTGTTTTGAGTCTGTTGGTTTTTTACGTGGATTAATTTGATGCTTCCTCCTGATCACTTGGACTTTATGTCAGATTCATATATAGAGACTTTTTGCCCATTTGCAAGAATCCTAGGGCAGCCAGGGGTAAGGAAAAGTTAACTTCCTGCCTCTAGGTGGGTAGCACCAATTTTAGTGTCAGCTCAGAGTAACAGAAAAGGTTAACCTGTCAATGGGGAATGATGAGACCAGAGCTTATTCCTATATTTTATTTCTTTCTGAACCAAGAAAGGAGTAAAATACATAGGGTGAAATCTTGGATCCATTTAAGGACACAGGAGTTATACCATTGTCTTCAGTGGGCCAGGATTTCAACCACAGTGAAAAAATATAAGAGATTTTGTGATATACCATCAAATACATGTCCAGTGTTCTCAGCTGAATGCAGTGGGGTTATGGTAGGGAAGAATTTAGCCCTTTCTTCTATCAGCCTTTCCATCAGCCCATCTGGGTATGTATCATAGCAAAGGATACTGCTGTGGCAATAATAGATTTTTCATTTTACTGACAATGCTGAAAAATAATTTTAAAAAGATCAAAGAGTTTGAAAAAAAATTAGTTTAGGGCCAAACAAAAGATTGTCTTTAATTAGGGGTATTAATTTTTAAATAAATAAAATAATGGAAATTTAAAGATGAAAAGCCATTTACAATAGAAAAAAATCAAAACATTTCTCTTCAAAAATGTCAAAACATTTTGTTCTGATTTGTTCAGGTTTTATTTTAGGGAATTTTCAGTTGAAGTAATTGTGCAAAATTGACACACATTTGCAAAATATTTTGGCATCACCAAATCTTTATTTTCTTTGGGAATTTTTTTTTTCTTCAGTTAAAAAAATTTGCCCAGCTCGAGTTAGTGAGGCGAGTTAGTGAGAAAATATGCACTGTAGTGTGCTTAGTTAGTATGTAGATTGCATTCAGGATTCTAGTTCCATTTCTCTTGATCATGAAAGACTGAGTAATTTGACTGGGGTCTAGCAGAGATTGGCAAAAGGATGAAAGCTATCTGATTGCATCTCAACACAGATAAGAGTAAGAGGATGCGATTAGAGTTTAAGGCCAGAAGGGACCACTAGTCATCTAGTCTGATCTCCTGTATAACACAGATTACCAACACCACCCAGCACCCACACAGAAAACACAACAACCTAAGCCCCTTATGAATTGGGAGATGGTATCAGAAGAACTGGCAAAGATTTTATTGGCATACTAAAAGGGATTGTCAAAAGCAACTACATGAATTAGGAGCACAGATTTCATTTACTATTAATGCTCCTGACTCTGTTAGGGATTTTTTGAAAATTCCCCTTTCTGTGTGCAAACTGATGACTGTTGTTGTCATTTTGATTATCTTTCTAAAATGGGTTTACCAAGCTTCAGAAATCAGGGCTTCAATAGTCTTAGAATCCTAGCTAACGAGTTAGGAAACCCATAAATCCCACACCCTGAACTGGATTCACTACCATCATACTGTGGATTTGCATGGGATGTAAGCCCACAGATGTGCCATATTAAAAACCCGCAGTTGTTCCCGCTTGCGTGAAGCACATGTATATTTTGACACTACGGGTGAAATTCACTGTCCTATGTGGAGGATCAACAAAAAGCCTACAAACCGCTGAAGTATTCAAAATATGATTAAGTGGGATTTCATTGGTTCATAGGCCTTGAGCTGGCCCTCCACACAGGATAAATTTCACTTAGGAGCATACATTTTCTGAAAACTGCTTGCAAAACCGTATTCAGTTTTCACAAGCAATTGCTGTAAACGAGTCCTCATCACTTGGCATCTTTATATCAAGACAGGATGTCTTTTTAAAAGATATGTTCTAAATCAGTGGTTCTCAACCAGGGGTCCAAGGCCCGCTGTGGGGCTGCAAGCTGGTTCAGGGGATCCGCCAAGCAGGGCCAGCATTAGACTTGCTGGGGCCCAGGGCAAAAAGATGAAGCTCCACTGCATGGGGCTGAAGCACAGAGCCCCAAGCCCCACCACATGGGGCTGATGCCGAAGCCTGAGCAACTTAGCTTTGCATGCCCCCTGTGGCATGAGCCCCCAAGCAGTTGCCCTGCCTGCTACCCCCTAATGCTGGCCCTGGCTTTTATATGCAGAAAAATAGTTGTTCTGACACAGGTGGGCTATGGAATTTTTATAGCATGTTCGGGGGGGCCTCAGAAAGAAAAAGTTTGAGAACCCCTGCTCTAAATCAAGCACAAGTTGGTAGGCCCAATGGAGAAATTACTGGTTATCCAGAGGGCCAGATTCCTTTTGATCTTAAAAAAAAATCTATAAATCTATGAAAACCTAACTGATTCAGTACAGAATGAGCTAAGCATGTTCTTCCAGTCCAGATGACTTTTATTTTGGATTAAGGAAAACAACAAAGAAAGAACAATTTATTAAAATCTCCGGGAGAGAAAAAGCAGAGAGTCGTGCAAATTTCCCTAATATAAACAGGCCCTAAAACTTAAAAGAAAAAACAATACAAACAATAGTCCCCACCCTCATCCCCAAACATTGAGACAGCCGTTATACATCAGAAAGAAGCAGTGAAGGGCAAAAGCAAAATTTCACTTTTAGGAGATCTGACCTCACATGGGTCATAATGCTAAACAAAGGGCTGGCGTATGAACAGATTTTGTACTAGTCAGTTAAAAAGGTGATTTTTTTTTTTGTACTAAGACAGTTAGACAGGTACGACCCCAAGTGTGGACACAATCATATTGGTATAAAGGTGCCTTATACTGGTATAGCTTATTCCCTCTTCCCATATGGGAATAAGCTATACTGATATAAGCAAATTTATGCCAGTGTAACTGCACCTGCACAAGGAAGATTGGACATTTTTTCTATGGCCAGGTGCACGCTACAAAATTCTGCTGTTGGTCAGGGGAGCGAAGAGGTTTGGTCTCTGACTGACATGGCTATGCCAGCCCCTCATGCAGAGGCAGTTATACTTCACTTTTACCAATATAACTTATTTTGTTCATGGGTCCTGGAATGAGCTTTAATCTCAAAAGCACAGTTTTGGTATTGGTAATAGCTATACTGGCAAAGCACTCCCAGTGTGGAAATCACTTAGCAACAAGTTAAAGTGGTACAACTGTTGTGTAAACAGAAAAGGAGTACTTGTGGCACCTTAGAGACTAACCAATTTATTTGAGCATAAGCTTTCGTGAGCTACAGCTCACTTCATCGGATGCATACTGTGGAAAGTATAGAAGATCTTTTTATACACACAAAGCATGAAAAAATGGGTGTTTACCACTACAAAAGGTTTTCTCTCCCCTCACCCCACTCTCCTGCTGGTAATAGCTTATCTGGAAATGGCCCAACTTGATTACCATACACATTGTAAGAAGAGTGATCACTTTAGATAAGCTATTACCAGCAGGAGAGTGGGGTGGAGGGAGAGAAAACCTTTTGTAATGGTAAACACCCATTTTTTCATGCTTTGTGTGTATAAAAAGATCTTCTATACTTTCCACAGTATGCATCTGATGAAGTGAGCTGTAGCTCACGAAAGCTTATGCTCAAATAAATTGGTTAGTCTCTAAGGTGCCACAAGTACTCCTTTTCTTTTTGCGAATACAGACTAACATGTCTGTTACTCTGAAACATGTTGTGTAAACAAGGCCACTGACAATTATTTTCTCTCTCTCTCTCTGACTGAACTGATTAATTCTCACATTTCTGGTTCTCTTTTTTCTTGCTTTACACTTGCTTCTCCTTATTAGAAAATCAGCTTATAATGGAACGATTTTAAAATTGAAGACAGCATTACTCTTTTGTTAATACATAAATACATAAAATAAAAAGCACTCTCTTGCTGATACGAGGTAGGCAGGTTTGCCAATGTAGCTTTACCAGTATAGCTATACTTGCAAACCATGTCTAGGGTAGACTACACATGAAATGCTGCCGCTGCACTGCTGTTGTGCTTCAGTGTAGACAGGGCCGGCTCCAGTGTTTTTGTCCCAGCCCCCAAAGCGGCAAAAAAACACAAAACCTTGCTGCCGAACATGGAGGCAGAGTGATGGTGTGGCCGCCGAATTGCCACCGGTGACCGAAGAGGAGTCGCGTCCCTGCCGCCGAATTGCCGCCGAGCGTGAAATGTGCTGTGACGGAGCGGCCGCTGAATTCCCGCCGCCACCGAGGGCGGATTGCTGGTGCCTGGAGCCGGCCCTGAGTGTAGACTCTACCTATATTGACAGAAGGGGTTCTCCTACCAATGTATTTAATCCACCTCCTTGAGAGGCAGTAGATAGGTCAATAGAAGAATTGTACCGCCAACCTCGCACTGTCTGCACCAGGGTTAGATCAGCTTAACAACAGCCTTCAGGAGTGTGGATTTTTCATACTCCTGAGCAATGTAGCTTTTTAGTGTACAGCAGGTCTAGGTTACCAAGTGTGACAGGAAGTATAAGTCATTCAGTGGGTGGATTCCCTTCACTTCCAACAGTACTGAGCCAACGTACAACATGCTGTTAGGGAATGTGTTGTTCAGATGAGACATAAAGTTGAGCCTGGCCACTCTGATTATTAAAGCCCTTGCAACACTTTTTGAAAGAGTAGGGTGTTAACTTGTTATCCTAGCCAAATTCCTGTACTTTGATTACCTATAGCTACAACTGGAAAAGATCTTGTGCAACTCTACTGATAGCAGCCCCAGTTTATACAGGCAGAGAATGTGGCCCTTTATTTCAATCTGCTAAATTTGTAAAGCAATTTGGGCTCTGTTAGTGTGAAAATTAGTAAATAATACAAGTGCAGTGTATTCTTACTAGCTACTATTATTATATTGTTGTATCCTGCCTTTAATCTTATGATCTATTTATGAAAAATTAATTATACCTCACAACATCACTGTAAAGTAGCTAAGTAACACTGGGATAAGATTATGTCAAAGTCTGAGAGAAGCTTGACTTTAGTGTAATAGCTTTTTATATAATGTAGTAGAATTACACTCGGTCCCCAAAATAATAGGCTGATGTTTGTTCCTCACCATACTATATTTTTTGTATATGTGATTTTGATTTAATCTTATTTATTCCTGAAGCCTATTAAACCAATTATCTTAAACTCACTTACCCTGCAATGTGTTTGCACTGCCTAATAATAGTATTAATAAAAATCCCTCTATAAACACACACCAGCTGGAGCAAGCACTTCAATGAGAGGGTGAAGTGACACTCATGTGCAGTGTAACCCTTATTCTCTTTATTGCAGATAAATATTTCATCTGGTCCTTGTCAAGAATGCCTTGTACTGAATACCCTGACTCCTCTTCATTCCCGGCAGTAAACAGCAGCTGCAGCAAATCAGGGAACCTAACATTACTACTCTCCTCCCCATGGGGGAGTGGAAATTTCTCTTCCCCTCCCCTTCCTCCTCTGCTCAACCAGAGGTGATAATCCCCTAGGAATGCAGCATTTAACACTTGTCAGGTATATGGTAATTACTGCATTCCCAGAGGATTAGATCTGTGGAATCTAATTACAATGGAGTGAAACCTCACTATAATGAAGTAAAGCTCTACTCTAAAAGGTCTGAAAGTCCCTATTGAAGTAACAGGGTTTAAACTGAACAATTGATACGTCATTAAAGCCTGTGAGTTGCTCTGTCCATGATGCTGAGTTGCTTCCAACCTAACTCCCCACATTCCATTTTCCTGGTGTCCCATCAATAACAGCCCTTCCAGGGAACATTTGCCTTCTGACTCCTGTTCCACTGATCATGATACATCTTCCCTATTAGAAAGTAAATAATTGATGGCCAGACCTCCACTTCATTTCTCTTCGGCCAGAAGTTGCTAGCACATAGCTGAATTGGAATCTCATTCTTACCACAGACTCAGCTGATTAAATAGCTTTTGAGATAGGTCACTGCCAAACCTGTGGAGGAGACCAGACTATCTCTGTCTCCCTGTCTCCAAATCTAGCAAACTCTCTCTGGGGAGTCCCCTTCCTTCCTGTGAGGTTGGCCTCCAGGTGGTTCTCTGTCTCTCAGTTCTGTGACGATCTGTGTAGACTCTTTCTGGGTGTTGTGTCTCCTGGCTCACAAGTGCCTCCTGTCCCTTCAGATCGCTTGCCCTGTCACCTTTGAAAACATCCCCATACGCTTTTAAAGTTGTCCCCATTGTCCATGGGACTCTCCATTTTGCTTCTTGCATGGCAGCTCTAAAATTCTGACACTTTACTCTGATCAGATCCAGAGCTTGTATGGCTGATCTCCCAAGAGGTTGGTGGTGCTTATCATCCATGGCCAAACACTTCAGCTAGTAGCATCTGTTAAATTTTTAGGTTAGTTACCATGCAGTTGCATATTCCCATGGGATGCCTTATGGTCTGATTGTACAGTTTTAGATTGTGCCTGCACTTTGTAATGGGTGTGTTGAAGTCCAAAGAATCACACTGCAAGAGCCCCCTCCCCTCCCACAACCTGCTGAAATAGCCCAGGGCATTTTCCTATTAACACTGTTGCATACATAAAGATTGGTGTTGTCCCTTATTGCTTAGCTGTCCCAACAGCCTAAACCTCATATGTCCTCGGACTCAAGGAGAGAGTGAAAATGTCACCACCGCTGTCTTATGTGGCCTGACCCTCTTGTACGAGTATAACTGAATCTTTCTGGGACGTGACTCTGCTCTTGCACACACTGCTAAAATGGCTCAGCTTGTCACATTCCTTGTAATGCTGTTCTCGTGCAGGGCACGATTCTTTGCCTGCTCAGCCTGTCTCCCACAGTAAATGCATCTCACTATGTGCATGCAATCCTGACCATCTGTTCTCCTTAGCTGTTATCTCACTGCACGTACCTCTGGGCAGCGTTCTGCCTCCTTGGGCTTTTATACATTCTTTTGAGGCATCTGCTGCATGCCCCATGTCTAAGCACCTTTCTAATGTGAGATTGGTTGCTCCAGGAAGGCACTCCTGCAGGTGGTGTTCCTAAGTGTAGCTGACTATCCTGTCCCGAATCAGGTAGTCTGGTCAAGCTCCCAAAATTGCATGTAGCAGCCAGTACAGCCATAATGTCGGAGACTATCCTCTCTGTGATGCTCTGAACCTTGGAGGAACACCCTGCAGCCCCATGTTCATCCTTATAGTATGATTGTGTGGTATCCAATGCAAAGTTTGTCATGTCAAGTGTCTTCGGAAGGCTCATGATGCACTGAGCATTGTTGTTATAGTAATGTTGTAGCTTGTAATTTCATGTATATAGTTATGAGGCTGAAATTGTGTCCTCATGGCTTAAAAAAAGCCTAGGCAAAACTCTCCAAGAGTAGAAGGGCAGTTCAGACCTCATCAGGGCATGTATGAAACAAACCCAGCCCAGCCTCACAGGAACAAAGGACACTGGCCTAGGCAGCAACAAAGGATCTGTTGGATTATCAAGTGAGTCACCCCCTTCCCTTGGTCAGTTTGAGACTATGATGAGGTAATGCTCACCTGACTCTGAAGGGCGGGCGGGGGGGGGGAAGAGCCAAGAGGGAAGAAAAGACATGATAAAAGGGAGAGATGTTTGCCATGCTCTCTCTTTCTTCCACCTCCATCTACAGACATCACCACCAAGTGACTGAAGCGCTGATCAAAGGGAGAGCCTGGCTAAAGGAGCCAGCCTGTGGTGAGAAACATCTAAGTTTGTAAGGGCACTGAAAGTGTTAAGATCAGCTTAGAATGCATTTTGCTTTTATTTCATTTGACTAAATCTGACATCTTGTGCTTTGACTTATAATCACTTAAAATCTATCTTTTGTAGTTAATAAATTTGTTTGTTTATTCTACCTGAAGCAGTGCATTTGGTTTGATTGGTGTCAGAGATTGGGATAACAAGCCTCGTACATAGCAATTTCTTTGTTAAATTGACAAACTCATATACACTTGCAGCATCCAGGAGGCATAACTGAACACTTCAAGACGGAGATTCCTAGGGTTGTGTCTGGGTCCAGAGATATTGACTAGTGTCATTTGGTTGCACAATCCAAGCAGCGGCTGGCCAAAAGTGCTCACTCACATTGGTGGGAGCAGCTTACATGCTAGAGGCTGTGCGTGAACAGCCTGAGGGAGTGGAGGCTCTCACAGCAGAGCAGGATAAGGCTGGCTCCCAGAGTTGAAGATTGGAGTGACCTAGCAGATCACCGATCCAGATAACACCAGGGAAATGTCACATTCTCCCCTTCAGATTGGTCTCTAGTGTGTTGCTCTACAGTTTTGTTCTGCTTTGGGTAGCAATAGTTCCCCACAGCTCCTAGAACTGTTGTGAGGCTTGAGGTAGTGGTGAGCTTCAGAGCAATGCAGATCTGTCTGTCTCGTTCCCCAGTACAGTAAAATAACAATTTTACTTTCCTGCTGTTATCCTCCTGCTTGACCAGGTCTGTGTACAGCTTGAATTCTTCCTTCCACCAGGTCTATCACTGGGCTGGTTTGTGTCTGCAAAATTCAGGGCTTCAGATTGAGTTCCACAGCTCACGTTGCCAACTGCTGCACTGTAGAGAACGGACACCTCTGACACTGCCACCATGTTTCATTCATACAGTATGAAGCCAAACGCAGTTTAAGTTGAACGAGAGAAACTTCATTAAACCCTGTGCACTGAAGTCCATGTAGTTCAGTTGCTTCCAGCCTAAACACCCCATATTCTCTGTTCCACTGGTGTTCCATCAATAACAGTCCCACAACAAACATTGGCCCTCTGACTTTGGTTCCACGGATCATGATGCTGAGCATGTGGAGTTGCGTATGGGAAAAGTCTTTCATTTCATTTCACTCTGATGTAGAGCAGCTGTCCTTGGCTGCAGTAGTGCCATTCTGCTGGAGCAAGGAGTGGCTGAGTTTGGGGAGGGGAGAAGGCAGGGGTTGCAAACCCCATGAGGAATGCAGATCCAGCTCAGTGGGCAGGACATGGACAGGGCAGTAGTGTGTACAGAATACCCTTCTCTGTGCGGGTCCTCTAGTGCTCTCTCCTGCGATATTTGCATGAGGGCCTAGAAGATTGCTTAAGTCATTTAGTACAGCTGTGCAGCTGCTTTGAGTGTTTGCAGCCATGAGGAATGGATTCCTTCTTCTCTACATCATGCATACCCCCCTATTTAGGCTGGGAAATGGCTCTCTGGATTCGGCCCTGTAAGTGAGGTTTTGCTATATGTGAGCTCACTGCATAATTTGGATTTGATCCAAAGCCCATTGAAGTCAACTGGAATCTTTCCACTGACTTTCAAAGTCTCTGAATCAGGCCCTGTATCTCTAAATCAAGCTTCCAGTTAAATAAAATAATAATAATTAATTACATATATATGCAATATCATTCATTCTACTCTAGGAAATATAAAATTGTTGTGATTATGGCATCTGCAAAGATTTTAGATTCTTTCCACTAGCTTTGAGGTCACTACAGCATATTACAGAGGACAAAAAGAAAATCAAAAGCACAACTTATACAAATAGATCTATAGATGACACAAATATAAACCCAAGGCTACAGAAAGAGAGAATATTGTTTACCATAATAAACTGTATATACTGTATATACAAAGATGAAGTGTCTTGTGTCAACAAACTAAGCAATATTCTTGTTTGGTTTTACAAAAAAGATGCAATGCAAATTCTTCTATCTAAGCTATTTTGTTGCATTCAGTTTTTCAGTGGATAATTATATTCTGCGTACAAAAAGAGATTGTGTAACACCTCAATACCCCAAGCACAAGCAGCCTGTAGTCATGTGGCTGCTTAGAATGAGAAAAGGACTCTGGCTATTGTTTCGCTCAACCCAATATTTATTCTGGGGGTGGGAGCAGGGGAAAGAGTTTCAAATACATGTCCACCTTTTCAATTGGAATGGAAGAACAGAATCAACACCAGTTGATTCTATAACTGTCACAATATAAGTGGAAAGTTTTTTTAAAATATTACATACTTTTGTATGTGTACAATAAAATTAAGACAATATTGCCAACCTTAAGTGCTTAAAATTCATGAAAATGGTTTAAAAATCATGAGATTGTGGGTCATTTTTATTTGCCTTGTGATTCCTGAGCCTCGAGGGTATACTCAGTTCATATTTTCAAGCTTTTCTCTGCAACCCTGAGGGAAAAACTTAATTATTTTTAAATGAAAGCAGACAGAGCACATGCCTCCAGGAGCTGGTGCTTTAAAAAACACCAAATATTGTCACACAATAATATTGCAAGAGTTGGCAACACTGTGAGGAGCATTTTTCCTGTTGTGCTATCTTGTGATCCTATGCTTTAAAAAAAATAATAAAAAAGTATATCTTTCTGAAATGTAAGAGTTCAGGGAGTTCACTGTAGAAGATGTATCAGGTTGTATAGATTTTAGAGTGGCAGCCGTGTTAGTCTGTATCAGTAAAAAGAACAAGGAGTCCTTGTGGCACCTTAGAGACTAACAAATATATTTGAGCATGAGCTTTCGTGGGTTTTAGTTTATGCTCAAATAAATGTGTTAGTCTCTAAGGTGCCACAGTTTAGAATAATTGTGGAGTTGTTGTATAATGAGTGCCCTATCTATTAAACTTGCTCAGCTGGAGAGATGATAACATAGCCCTTGAACAACACAGCATGAATCCTTGGAGCGAAGGGTTATGGTAGAGGTAAAGCGGTTTAGGTTTGTTTTTTGTTAAAACATGGAAAAAATACAGAAGACGCATGATAAGTATTGGGCACTCTGTATTCTAATCCCAGCTCGGACACTAGCTTCCTGTGTGTCTTGATAAATCAGTTCACCTCTCTGTATCTTAGTTCCTTCATCTTTAAAACTGGGATATTAATATTTATTTACTAGGAGTATTGTGAGGTTTAATTAATGAACCCTTGAAAAGTGCATGGAGCTCCTTGGGCGGGAGGTGCTATTGCTAGCACAGTAAACCTTGTGATGAAGACCCCCATTTTCAAAGCTTGCCCTCCCATTTATAGGAGTGGTTTTTAGCAAAATACACAGACGCATTATGGGTGCACTTAGTGTTCAGGAGACTAACTAGCTGGAATACATATAGCCTATTATAGACATCTGACTGGGAGGCAGAAGACTGGCATTTTATTTTCAGCTTTGCCACTGATTCATTTTCTGATCTTGGGCAAGTCACTTAGATCAGATGTGTCTCAGTTTCTTCATGGGGAAAGTGGTAATAATAATCCATACTCACCTTCATAAAACTCTTTGGCCCTGATTCAGGAAATCTCTAAAGCCATGTGCTTAAGTTTGTTCTTGTTCAACAAAGCACCTGAGTACATGGTTAATGTTAAGTACAGGCTTAAATCCTATTAATTTCTTAATAGTACTTCAGTAATATAAGTATTATTTTTATACGTTACTAGGAATTATTGTCTATTTAATCAAAGTTTAGAAATAGGGGACGAGGATGATGCTGACAAATCCTTTAACTAAGAAGCACAAATGGATCAACATCCCTTTGGTCCATCCTATTTGGTTTGAAATTATTCCCTTTTCATTATCCCTTTGCACCTCTGCAGATACTTACTGATGTGCAATATTGTACTTCTGTGGTTTCTGTGGCATGTTCTCTTGTGTTTTCCTGTGGTCATCCTTATGTTCATTTGAGCCATAAACTAAACGTATTTTTGAAAAGAGGACTCTCAAAAGTGAAAACCACTAACACAAACAGTCAAGAGCAAGAATGTTTCAACTGACCAATTACATTGCACTTCCGTAAAAGTCCCCCTGCAGTTTTGTTCTACATTGTTTTGTAGCAATGCTGATTATGTACTCTATGTATCATATGACTTTTAAAAACAAACTTTATATTTGTGAATAATCTAAGCACTATACCTAGATGTACAGAGACTCTTTTCTCAACCTATGTACTATATAATTTTTTTAACGTTAGCTTTAATAAAATTTTTAAATCTGTTTCTATCTACTGTTAAACAGCTGCTGAATTCCATTCCAGAAGTATCTGCATTTCAGTGGTAAATAAAATCATCTCTGTATTTGTAATGCACCTGCAGACTTTTTAAAATTTCTACTTAATCCTGACTCAGAGATTTGATTGAGTAAAAAGTGATCAGGATTTGGACCAAACTTAGTCAGTAAAGAATTATGGGTTGCTTTGGAATGAAAAGTGTTATTTATATCTAATCTAATCTAATCTTATCTATCGTCATATGGTGCCAATTGGAGCTGTAAGTGTTAAATGTGGCTGGAAGTAAAATAAAGGAGTTGCCGGGGAGAAGTGTGCTATGATGGGTTGGATAAGGAGTTTGAAGGTGTCTCTTCTTGGTGGAACAATACTGTAGTTGTAGAAGGTACTACAACTGCTGTTTTAAATCTGCAAGGTGTGAAAGCAACCTGAGGTGGAAATGAGATTAACTTCATGGTGGGAGGAAATGAAGATGTGAAGTGGGCAGATTCTGACAGCACTGCAGGAGGTTATAATTACATTTTTTACATCAAAAGACACTTGCACCATTTTCTTTCCAAAAATCTGCTTCTGTTACCATTTTACAGTAACTAAGAAAAGTTTTGGTTGCTTTTTTTTTTTGTCAGTGACCTATTTTATTTTTAGCCCATTACCAATCTCCATCTGGGCTGCTGGCAGGCAGTTCATATTTTCAATGTGGTTCAAGCCGTACTACCAGCTTCCCATATTTCACATTTGATGTACTGGTTACAGCTTTTCTATTGGCTGGTTTTCTTTCTGGTTTCCTTTCTGGGAGGTTCATGCTTTCTCTTTCAGTTACTTTCTGTACAAGCCTTATCCTACAATACTTACTTAGATATTTCACCCTTCTGGTAGGTGAACAGTCTCAATGGGTCTAAATCTCATTTACACTAAAGGATTGCCTTTGATGCTAAAAAAACCCTGTTTTTTGTTTGGGGAAATTAATGCACATGAGCTATCCCAAGGTAAAAACACAGTGAATACCAACTCCACTAGTCCAGTGTTTCATGCAGGATTACTAACCTGAGTAAGGGTTTGCCTAAACAGATCTTAAATCTGAGAATGACAGCAATTTTGCTACTTGATGCTGGGCCCTCCATATATATTACATTAATTACAAGCACACAATGAAACCAATGCTAACAAAGTTGTGACATACACAGTTCAGGTTAACACACATTTTAACTCAAATCAGAATGTACTGTGTTTCATCATGGTTGAGTTAAAGTTAGTAACAACTACAGCTGCTTGAAATTTTTAGAATTTTTATTTTTTCAGTAAAAAGAAAAGGAGTACTTGTGGCACCTTAGAGACTAACCAATTTATTTGAGCATAAGCTTTCGTGAGCTAGCTATGCTACTCTGAAACCTATTTTTTCAGTGAAATTTATTGTCAACATTTTGATAAACAAAAGGGATGAATTTTTAGCAAAAAAGTTCCTGGAAAATTAATGCTATCTCTCAGCAGCTATAAAGCTGGTTATAATAAATACAAAAAAAGTCCTTTTAACAAAAAAGTCATCAACATTTAGCAGTTTTGGAGAATATCACTACAGAGGGCAGAGATATATAATTAAAAAAAAGAGTATTTTGTAATATAGATAACAGATTTGATCACCGATGCACCCATGGATATCAGTAAACTGGAGCTCTGTGTGCATATGGTAGGTGATGACTCATTTGGACCCCATATTTTTAGTGAAACACAAATAAAATATGATAAGCAAAAAATGTACATCAAATTGTTTAGGACCAGAGAAGAGTTCCTAGTGAGATTTGTGAATGTGCTGGAGACTTTCCCATGTTTATTTCTAGTAATATCAAACTGGTTTCATTAAGTGACACACACACATTTATGACTTTTTATACTACTTTTCTGAGCATATCTCACCAATTGCTTCTGATCAGTTGATTAGAATCATTTGGAAAACAAGAATAAAGGTAAAAATTAATTCTATGCTAATGCCAAACTTTAGGGGATTCTCTGAATTAAATTATACTAATATATTTCTCCCAAGAACTGGCACTTGTAAATAATTTCTAAAATGAATTGGGGGGAGGGGAAGAACCCTGGCTGGGCCTAGTTAACGATCAAATATTTGTTTTAAACACATGCAAACACTTGGTTGGAAAACACTTTAAATTTATAACTTTTGGCAAATTCGTTGACATTTGGCAACACTGACTCTATTTAGAATATCTGTGACAATTAGTGTCTTCCATACAGTAAATGAGGACAAAAAACTTGCAAGACTCCATAAAATCTCCATTTTAATTCATTCAACTGCATCCATATAACTATCATCAGGGTAAGGCAAAAGGTTATTAATAAAATTTGTCATATGGCTACAGTGAAACTTTGTTTTCTAAAAAAAATATGCAGACTTTCTTTCTATCACTTGTAATCAGTATATATAAAAGCTTTGCTAGGAATATATTAATTTGTTTTTAAAGTTTAATAATAATAATAATAAACATATACAGCGCTTTAGTTATTGGGCTCAATACAAGGGTAACTAAGTGAAATTTAAGGCCTGTGCTATACAGGAGGTCAGATTAGATGATCTAATGGTCCCTTTTGGCTTTAATATCTATGAATGTATTAATTCAGTCCAAGTATCTCGACGTGTTTTACAAAGTTCAAGAATACAGCATGTGATACTAAGCTCATGGAAGTCAATGGAAGACCCTAAGGCCAAAAGCAGCAATACTCAGAACAGGACTTAAGTACATGCTTAACTTTAAGCATATGCTCAAGTCCCATTGAAGTCATTGTGCTCTGAATCCTGGCCTTAATGAATTAAGAATTATCGTTCGACATCTTTCATCACTATCAAATGTATCTACATTTTAAACTATACCTCATACTTCCTGGTGCAGAGTATAGTTCCATCAATAATAATGAGTCAAAGTAGTAGAAAATTCACAGTTGGAATAACAACATGTGAGGTGCCCCATGCATTGTAAAAGTCTTTGTGCAGGTAAAGTTGCTAATTAGTCCCCTGGCCTGCTGTTTGAAATCAGCTGTTAGAGCAGTTTCAGTTACAGTATTGTGGTGAATCATTTCCTTCTGATGCTTGTGGTGATGGATCATGTGGCTATATTTTCACACCAGCTTTAAGAAAAGAGATTCCTCTCTCCAGCAACAAAGCTTGGGACATATTCAAGAGGAGATACAAAATATTAGCTATCTGTATTTACATAACTAGTATGAGCAGTGGTTTGTAATGTTTTATTTTCCTTTATTCTTATTAACTGTCAATGTACAAGAACATGTTTATTCTCTTTTTGCATTTGTATATTAATCTGAAACAATCGTCATGGGAAGAAAACCTTATAGTAAATGTTATGATAAAACTAAGAATACACATCTGAGATTTTTTAAATGTCCATCCTTCTTTATGGGGATGAAGGTATCTCACTAATAGAATGTTCAGAAAAAGAGACCATTGTTCCAGAAACAACTACCAAACTGTAGAGCACATACAACTTAGGACTTAAAAAGAGAAGAAAGACATATCTGTGTTTCCATGACTGCATATACGCAGTTGTACACACAAAAACATACGTGTAGAATATTTACCTGCAGTTGCTGTGATTGTTCAGGACAGCTCTTATGTGTTAAGTGTGGTTAACTATAAGCTCATGCACTGGATTGGGGCTCAGCAAACAAGAGTTCTATTCCCGGCTCTGCCACTAGTCTGCTAGATGACCTTAAGCAAAATTCTCTCGCTCTCTGCCTCAGTTTCCCCATCTGAAAAACTGGAGATAATGATACTGACCTCTTTTGTAAAGCCTTTTGAGATCTGCTGATCAAAAGTATTATTATACTTAAAACTGAACATGTGCTTAGGTGCTGCCTTAACGGGGATGGGCTTAACCATGTGCTTAATTGCTTTCCTAAACTGCTGGTATGCTGAGGTTATTGCATTATACAAATATATTTAATTAGCTATTTGCATGTATACCATGCAATGCAATTATGAAAATTTGGCTCCTTACTCTTAGTTATCTGTTAGTTTACAAAGAAAGGACTCTGATCCTACTCAGTACCAACTGCTTCCTGCAAGGTGGTCAGTGTCCTTGGCTCCCAATAGTTTCAATAACAGTTAAGTATCTGGCTCATCAGGAGGTCTGGAAGTAATTAATATTTAGATAAAAATGCACATTAGAACATAGGAAACATTAAGAGTATAACAATATTCCATGCTCATTTCAGTCTCTCAGATCCCCATCATTACAGCCACAGAATATCCAGTGTTACTTTCAAGACTGATTTTGTTAGGTGAAATTTAGGTGAATCAGCACCCCAGATTTTATTGTTTTCACCATAGCATTGAGGGTTGGTATTTTAAATTTCACAAAGTAATTTTTAATTTCGACCAATTATTTTCTGCTTCCTCCCCCAAGGTCTTTGCCATGAGGTCTGGGAACATCATTACCTCAGGAAGACCATTTCCTTTCCACTGCTGCTCAGAATTACAAAACAGTTAACTGAATACAGAAGAAGGGAACCAAACCTGCTACCCTAATTCACAGGAGTAACTGTCCAGTGAGTTATCCCAATGGACCAAATCCTGAGGTCCAGTTTGCCTCAGTGAAAGTTAAGAACTCGATCCTGCAAAGACATCCACATATGCATAAGCATGGGAAGTCAAAAGGGACTACACGAGTACTTACAGTTAAGCATGTACTTAAGTCTTTGCAGAATTGGGGTATAAGGACATCAAGAGTCAATCCCACTGCCTTCAATAATATTACTCACATGAGCATGGGTATGAGGACCAGGGTATCCAGTTGTACAAAGAAAGATTCATAGATGTGTGTGTGGGGGAAATATTATTCAAAATATAATGAAAGATGCAAAACCAGTGACTAATTATCACTGTTCCTGAAAGAAGCAACCTAGATGTCAAGTAAAAAGGAAGGTCTCTTCTTTCTTCTCTCTTTAATCTATAACAATGAATTTCCTTCCTGATGGCAAGAGAAGGGTGTAGGTAAAGGCTGAGAGATGGGTGTATTTGCATATTCTGTGAGAGATGCAGGATATCACACAGGGGCAGAGAGAGTAAAGAATAGTGATTATGTGGAGACACTGACACGTGAATGTTATTGCCCCTGCTACAGGATTTTTGATAGCTAGATCAATATAACGTTGGCTGTCCTTGCAAAACAGAAACAGTCAATAAATAAATTTTCCTGTATTTTTCTAGCTTACTACAATGGAGAAATAATACAGGTTACTAAACAACTGTCACCTTTGATTTGCAAATCTAAT
Source organism: Eretmochelys imbricata (assembly GCF_965152235.1). Lineage (NCBI taxonomy): Eukaryota > Metazoa > Chordata > Testudines > Cheloniidae > Eretmochelys > Eretmochelys imbricata. The sequence continues at coordinate 14,413,480 of NC_135584.1, forward strand.
TAAATGTGCATGTGTTTGTTTCTCTGAGATCATTAAGCAAATTAAAAGATAAAGGAAAGGAAAACACTACAAGTGAACTAGATCTGAATTTTTTCAGTTTGTGGAGACATTTGACCTGGAGGAGGGGGGATTTGGTGGGGGTTTTTTTGTTTCTTTTTTTGTAAATGCTTCTGTGGTGTTTACAGTTTGTCTATTGGGAAAATGTGTTATTTAAAATAAACCTGCACTGAGGCAATTCTAAATTGTCACTTGAGTTTCTAGGATTTCAATCAAACTAAAACTATCTTCACATAGTCTTGGGTGAAGCAGGTCAACAGATATGTTGTTTCAGTGAATTTCTTGTTTTGCAGCACCATTATGCGTCTGATTTTTATTATTCTGTATCATATTAAATGAGTAATGGCCAAATCCATCCACTTGACTGGGACTAATTTCCTAAGCCATGTGAACAGGATTTGTCTCTATTCAGGTCAATCCACTGTCCTTTTAGCAGGTCAGATTTATTTAAAAATAATATTGTACAGATTGTTTGTCTTTTAAATTGCTGGTCTCTGTGAACTAAATGAAGAATCTAAGGGATGTTTTTTAATGTGGAGAGGTGACATTTTTTAATGGATTTTTCTTCCAAAAAGAGAGAAATTCCCCAGTGGGTTAAATCCGCCTCAATTTTCCATCTAAAATATGATCTTCTTTTGTACCCTATTTTAAAAATTGAATTCTTTTGCTATTGCCAGAGCAGTGGGCCCAATTCTTGATTACACCCTGTACCTTCACTCAGGTAAGAAATGGCTTACTCTGCATTTCCTGGGTATACAGGGAACATTTTTCAGGATTAAAAAGAGTAATGAGCTGAATCATCCCCTGTTCCGTGCAAGCCTAGAGCAGTCAAGCAGAGGCAGTGAAGCTCAGGGTTGGTGACATTCCTGGGAAGGAAAGGAGTACTTGTGGCACCTTAGAGACTAACCAATTTATTTGAGCATGAGCTTTCGTGAGCTACAGCTCTCTACTAGGTTCCCCTGCAGCCTGATTGTTGCTTGGGGATTATGGGGTTTGCTCCAAGGCCATGGGACCCTCCCCCAACGCCAACAGATCCCATGGATCTGTGTGGGTCATAGGGGCTCAGCAGAAGACCAGCGAGATTCTGTGCCTCTAACATATCTGGCCCCTGGTAATGCCACTCCCTGGAAGTTCAGTTTAATTGGAGTAATATTACCCTGCCCCTTAAAAAGGAGATACCTGCACACAGAAGTGCAGAAAAGATACACTATATTGTCTGGGTAAACGATGCATATCTCCCTGACCCCAAACTATTTAGTACTTGCTTCCTTTTGTAGGGATGATCCCACTGTGCTGCTGCTCCAAACTCGATTCTTCCTGTGGCTTAACTGACATGAAGCTTGGGTTCCTTAGAAGGTTATAAATGTGCAAGGATTATGCAGTGCGCTTCAATGGGTTTCTATGCTCGGTTTACTGGCTCTGCCACTGATTTGATGAGAGACCTTAGTCAAGCCACACATCTCTCCAGACCTCATCTGTAAAACAGGGATAGAGATACTTGCCTACCTTTTGTAAAGCCCTTTGAACTCTAGGCACAAGTACTTCTACTGTTAAAGTTGTCCATGAATTTTAATTAAATGGTGTGGTATCTTAGTTAAGGTTTATCCCACAATAATTGAATTGTGGCTCTATAAATGGGCCACCCCTGCATAAAACTAAAAGGCCCCACAAAACTTGCTTACTTTTCAGCCTGTTTTTAAATCCAACACTCTTTTTGTCTGTGTGTGTACAGTGCCCACCACAATGGGGTCCAGGGTCATGACTACAGCTCCTAGCAGATAATAAAATAATAATAATTAATTAACAACACATAAGTCTAGAATACTGATCCAGTGTACTTGTCACTATTGTCCTACTGTTCAAATCTTGTTTAGATATACGCACACACACAAAACTCTGTTTAGTCCCTTGAAAGATTTCCAAATCAACAAAGGCTAGGTCAGTTCAGAGAAGTTTTCCTTGCTTATAAGCATTTTATTCAGGGAAAGTATTTATGAAACTTAAGTGATAGCTATCTGGGGTAGGTGTATCTTGAGCAGTGGTGGGCAACACGTGGGCCATGGTGGGCCGCCAGACAGTTTGTTTACATTTGCACGGCTGCCCACATCTCCCACTGGCTGTGGTTCACTGTTCCCAGCCAATGGGAGCTGTGGGAAACAGCGTGGGCTGCAGGGACATGCTGGCCACCGCTTCCCACAGCTCCCATTGGCCGGGGATGGCGAACCGCGGTCACTAGGATCTGTGGGCGGCTGTGCAAATGTAAACAAACTGGCAGCCCGCCAGCAAATTACTCTGATGGGCCGCAGGTTGCCCACCACTGATCTTGAAACTAGTGCATTAACATGGATTTTACATAGCCATTTATTATTATTATATTCAATAAAAAACATATTTACTGAAGCAGTTCCTTCACTATGTAGCATGTGGTTTAACCTCATTTTCTCAGAGCAATCCAGCCAGTGCCACTCGCTGTGAACCTTTGCATTTTTGCTGTGTTGAAAGGAGCACATGTCTGCAGGACAGATGGGATTTGTGACTTTCCTTACTAAGTTTTTTTGTTCCCTTCTCTCTCTCTCTCTCTTTTTGTTTTTAATTTTAACAAATTGTAGTTTTCTTTCTAAAGCAAAAAACAAACAAACCAAGGGAAGGCTGCACTCTGGAGTGCAGATGAGGAGCTTAGTGGTGACAGCTGGAGAACTGCACATGGCAGTTCTTTATTGCCAGTATTTTGTTGGGGCTATGGGAATTGAGACTACCATAAAATGGTTATTGACAATCATTAAATACTCATGTATCCCATATTCTGTATACATACACACTCCTGCATACAAATAAAGTGTATTTACTGTAGCTCGTGATCAGAAATTACCCTCAATACACAACCAGAGAGAAACAGCGTGTGCTTCCTCTCTTCCCCTTACATAGGTGCAAAAAGGCCCAAATAGTAGCAAACTGGAGGCACTGAGGGTGTGGAAAGGAAGTCTATAAAAACTCCAAAAGCAACAGAACTGGGAGTAAGCGTGGGAGTGGACAGAGGAGGACTGCAGAGAAGCTGTGCTCCCTAAGGGCAGCACGAAAAGAGAATGGGATCATGGAAAACTGGCATTGCAAAACGGGTCTGAAAATTATATGATCTCCTTACTTCAAAGGGAAGTTCTGTATAGGAGTTAATAGCAGGATATAGAACCTTAGAATGTTTTGGAGATGGTGCAGGCACAAAATATAGGAGAGAAGGGACCACATTTTCATAGTAAGTTGTTTGGCTGCACAGTGATTTGATTGCATGGTTACCATAAGTACAGAACAGGTAATGGTGCATGCAAATATACCAAATTAGCTATTTCCATGTACAATAACCTGGTTTCCATTCACAATTACCTGGTTTCCATGCACAACTCTGACAGTTACATGCACAAAGTAGGTGTCCATGTATATATACATCTGGCATACTCAACTGCATTCACAACTTTGCTTGAAAGTCTGGCCTTGCATGTCCAATGTGTGAGTTTTGGCATCTCCCGCTTTTGAACATATTACTTTGTTTCTCACACTTAATAAAACAGTCACATTTACTGTTAAGTCTCAATATTTGCCAGCGCTGTTATGTAAATGTACATACATAACACTGTTAAATGTTCCTATGCATTATCAATTTACCAGCTTTTCTAGGCTTCTGTGGTGCAGCTTCAAAGAGTTTAAATTTACCATACAGTATGAAAATGATATAATGCCTGTGACAAACTTTGCTGTGCTCCTCCTGCAGAAGAAGCAGGAAGTCTGAAGCAGGAAGCATTTTTTCACTCTCATGGCTTATAATGTCACTAGAAGCCCTTGATAAAGATATAGTTGCATCTGTTAGTCAAGGACATTGTCAGCACTAAAGTCTGATGTTAGCAGAACGATGGGCCCGATCTGCTTTCCAATAATACCAATAGCTGTTGCGTTACACAGTAGACACACAATACTTTTTATTTTTTTCCCCTGTAAGTATGCATGCACAAGTACTTTCCAGGTATTATATATAATCCAACTTTGGTGCCTTTGAATTGGATATTTTTTATAAATGACTTGCCTTCCTAGAGACAGTCACAGTCACAAGAACTGTGTGAATATAATACTGACTGACTTTTACATTATAACTATTTCTGTCCTGAAAGTCAATGCAGTTTTCTCTCAGGACACTCCACCATTTATGTGATATTTTCAGTTAAGCAACTGCAAGAGAAGTGTAGAGAAAAACAAATGCCACTGTACATAGCCTTCTTCAATCTCACAAAGGCCTTCAATGTGGTTAACAGAGAGGGCCTTTTTATTGTTCTGAAGAAATGGGGTTGTCCTCCACAAACTGTTGAACATCATTTGTTCCTTACATCACGGTATGAGGGCAACTGTAGTGTATGGAAATATAGAACCAAATGCCTTTGAGATTAACAATGGGGTGAAAAAGGGATGTGTCTTAGCTCCCGGGCTCTTTGACATCTACCTTTCATTCCTGTTTCTTCATGCATTTAAGGACAGCAGTGATGGCATTCATCTTCGAACCAGACTAGATGGAGGCTTGTTCAATATTGCAAGGTTCAGAGTGAAAACGAAGGGGAAAGAGCTGGTTATGAGAGATTTCCTGTTTGCGGATGACGTGGCCTTGATTGCCCACAGTGAATCTTCCCTGCAAAATCTCTTGGGTAGATTTTCTGCATCATGCAAAAGCTTCAGGTTAACAATTAGTTTCAAGAAGACTATGATCATGTACCAAGGAGTGGAAAAACCAGTGCCTGATGTCACTCTGGAAGGTAAATCTCTTGCCATTGTTGACAGCTTTTGCTACTTGCTTTATACGATCAGAAGGAATCTTAAGCTTCAGACTGAACTGACTAATAGAATCGGAAAAGCAGCTAAGAATTTCAGGCTATTACACAACCGTGCATGGAGTAACAGCAAATTATAGACAAAGGTGAAGATGTGAATCTATGAGACGTGTGCAGTCATCCCTGCTTTATGGTTCAAAAACCATGACTACATATCATTGCCACATCAGCAAACTGAACAGCTTCTACATGAAATAGCTGTGTAAGATTCTGAAAATAAAGTGAGACGACAAAATACCAAACACAGGTATCCCCAAGAATATTTTGTACAGTGAGATTTGGGATGGCTCTTTATGGCAATACTACTACGTGTAAAAATGATATGAAGTCGTTCAACATCAATACAGAAAGCTGCGAGGAGCGCACAGAATCCCATCCAATTTGGAGGGAATAGGTGGTACTGGGCGCAGCTCAACATGAAGTGGCTTTGTTCCAGACGATGGAAGCAAAGTGAGAAAGAAGAAAGTAGTGTTCTGCAATCTTGGACTCTAACTCAGACAACACACGGAGCTGTGAAATTTGTAACATGCTGTGTCACTCCTGAATTGTCAACCTTGGGGGTGGAAAGATAGCTCACTGGTTTGAGCATAGGCCTGCTAAATCCAGGGTTGTAAGCTCAATCCTTGAGGAGTCCATTTAGGGAGCTGGAGCAAAAATTGGGGATTGGTCCTGCTTAGAGCAGGGGGTTGGACTAGATGACCCCCTGAGGTCCCTTCCAACCCTGATATTCTATGAAATAAGAAGGTTCATCAGACACCTGATTAGACCTCTTACGCATATACCATTATCCAGTTTGGATTGACTGTGATATTGGAGGGATAAATATGATGTCAAAACCTCAAAGGAACACTTGTAGGCTAAAAAAAAACCCATTTAGAAACATTTAAAATCCCTATGTAAGCTGTGACTAACAATATTTTAGATGAATAAACTGAAATAGGTTTGCATTTTAAATTTATTTTTCTCCATATATTCTGTATGCAGTGTTGTTCCTCGGATATTAAAGAGACAAGGTGGGTGAGGTCATATATTTTATTGTACCAATTTCTGTTGGTGAGAGAGACAAGCTTTCAAGCTTACACAGAGCTCTTCAGACAAGCTCTTCAGAAGTTGGTTCAATATAATATATTACCTCACTCACAGTACATGCTGTTTATTTATTTATTTTCATTTATCACCAGTTAGACAGGAAAATGTGTCACCTTCATCTTTGTTTATAGTCAAAAATACATAATCCCTAGTATAAGTTTCACCTTTCTGGCTCTCACATATTAGTATAACACCTCAAGGTCTTCTCTGAAAAATTTTCTTCTTCCTGTTTTTTTGTTGTTGTTGTTTTTTTTTAAATCATGGAAATATTTCTAATGTTGGGAAGTTTTGGAGAAAACCTATCTTAGGAAAAACCTGAATCTGGAATAATATTTGACATGGGTGTCCATTTAAAAATATGTTCATTTAACAGAAAAGGCTAAAAGAAGGCAAATCTACCCAGGGATTGTTCTGAATAACAGCCTAACGTGAGTAGGCTGAGGACAGAATGTCGTCCTATTCAGTATACCTACCAGATTTGCAGAAAATCCCTAAGAGCCCAATCCTGAAGCATTATTTATCTGAGTGGAGACCACCCTTGTTGAAACATTCTAAGCCTCAGTCCCGGAATAAACTCCCCCTTGGAGGATCTCTGACTCCAGTAAGCCTCCATGCAATGGGATTCTGCCCAACATTGCAGGACTGGGGCTCCCAACAACAGACACAGGTTTATGTTCACAAGAAAAAAAAAATCTCTCTAAGCATGCTAGAACCTGGAGTTAGATTCACAGCTGCTATAAATTAGTGTAGCTCCACGAAAGTCAATGGCACTGCGCTGATTTGCAACAGCTGAAAATCTGGTCCATGCATATATCTAAACTGTTTCTTGCTGGCACCACTGCAACCATGTTTACACTAACATTTCCCTTCAAATTTCCCAGCCTTGGTCTCATGCTGACCCCGCTGCTGATAGCAATAGTGGGAACAGATAAGTGTAGACAAGTTTCTGGTGGCGTCTAGAGTTTTAAAGCCAGCAGTCAATCTACACTATTGTTCCTACTGTTTGTCTATACTAGAGTTCCTATTGTTGACACTACTGGTAGTCTTCTGCCAGTGGCAGTGTAACAGTGAGAAGTTTGAAGACAAATACTAGCGAAGATATAGCTATTGTGTAAAGAGGAACTAGTATTATGCTATACTTACTGTAATTTGGCAAGTTTTTCCTGTGCTATCTTTCTCTCATAAAGTATCTGCATATGATCTGGGGTAATAGAAATCAGCTGGGACCATTAACAACATCTGTGCAGATTTTGCCTCAAATCTGTGCAATTGTGTGAGAGATTTGGGCCCATATCTGTGAGATTTTGTCAGGCATTATGGCTAAAATCTGCAATTTCGGCCAAGAAACTGCATGTAGAACCTAATCTTTCAAGTTGCTGAGAGCTTCCTGGAGCAGCTAAGTGTGTTCAGAGCGCAAATAAAGTAATTTGATCTAAATGGCATTGCCGATGCTCAGCCCTACTCAGACTCTTTATTGGAGATCTCTAGCTGTACAGCATTGCACATGCATGCCAGAGCATTATTCCTGCAACTACAGGAAAGGGGGAAAAAATCAAATAAACACAACAAAAGTACAGGAAAAGGTTCAGGTCACTAGTCAATCACCAAAGAAAACAACCCGTAATGTTCAGAAGCAAAGGGATGTGTGCCTAAGGTATATGAACATATATACAATCTTTTCAAAATGTGACATACATTCAATGTCTATGTGAAGTATATTTGAAGCAACTATCTCTGACTCTGATCAAGGAATACTTGTTCTCATTAACGAGCATTAGAAGCCAGTGGGATCCAACAATATACCATGCCTTTGTCAACTGTCATGCTAATGCCCCATTTTAAACAGTCACTCATCTCTTTATATCCTTTCAAATGCACATTTTTATCATATCAACTGCAAGGCATTCAAAATGTTCAGAAGCACCAGGATTTTTGCTGCATTGGAGATCTGAGACAGAAGTGCTGATGAAGGGACAGCAGCGGCTGTAAGAAGAAAAATAATAATAATAATAAAAGATAGAGCTCAGGGAATTCTTTCTGCTATGAGACTATGGGGAGAAAGAATGTTGAAGGCCTATGAGATGATGTGAACTGTAGCTCACGAAAGCTTATGCTCAAATAAATTGGTTAGTCTCTAAGGTGCCACAAGTACTCCTTTTCTTTTTGCGAATACAGACTAACATGGCTGTTACTCTGAAACCTATGAGAATTATCGTGCCTCTTCAGGACTGATCAATACCATCTTACATTTATATAGTATCTTTCATTCTGTAGGATCTCAGTGCAGTTTACCAATTAACACACGATAGGTGCTTCTAGTTTATGAAAGACAGATGATTCATTTTTTTATATTGTGAAAGTTATTATTATTTTGGGTTTTTTTTGGTAAAAGTGCCTCTTGCATCCCATCCTCTTTGACCTAGAATCCTATCAATAAATACTGCAGTGGCACTTCAATTGAGCAAGAGGGCAGCTTCTAAGGTAAATATTTTTCTAGAGTAAGACTAAAAACCTCACCACATTGTGTCTAACGCTAAGGATTGCATCTCATATGGCCTTGTGTAATCTTACACCTAAAGAACCTTTACAAAATGAATACTTTCTTTACTCTAAATTAATATGCACACATAATCTTAAAAAGAAAAGGAGTCCTTGTGGCACCTTAGAGACTAACAAATTTATTTGAGCATAAGCTTTCGTAAGCTACAGCTCACTTCATCGGATGCGCTATTTTAAAGTGGGTATATATTTGTTGCTTGTTTGAATTGGTGTCCTTGGTCCAGTTCCTAAAGATCTCACCATATCACAAAAATACAATCACAATTAGCAATAATTGTTGCTTTTCTTTTCTTTTTTTTTCTTGGGCAGTTTCAGCCTTTGAATGTAGAGTGAATGTACCATGAAATATAACTACAGCACCTTTTCATTTTCAGAGGTGGTTCCCCCAGAACTGGGGAGTTTTGTGAAATTTTGTGTGAATATTTCCATCATTTCTTCTTTTATGTTGTACATATTCTTGTAGATGTCGATGAAATTTTGACCAAAAAAAAAAAAAAAATCTCTTTTTAACATCAAAGCATGCAAATAAAGCAAATTTTCACTTTTGCAGTGTAAGCCGTCAGTGCCCCAAAGGGAATCCAGTTTAAAAAAAGTTTAACTCAACAGGTTTTTTGGTGGAAACAAATCCATTTTCCAGTACATAATAAGAGAGGAAAAAAAGAACTGATTTTAAGTAGTTTTATATTTCACTTAGAGAATGATATGAGCTGCAAAATTCAGATGTGGATCCAGATGCAAACTTCCCCATTATTCAGGGTTGTTCAGATCTGGAATTTTGGTATGGACTTCTTCACTACTACTCTTGTTATGAATATTACACATATATTGGTGGGATGTCATGAAGAACTCTGCACTGTGCTGTCTCTGTTCTGCAGACAAATAAAGAACTTCAGTGTACAGGCCCCTGAAACCAGTAACGTGTTAGGCCCTGATCCCATAACAACTTACACATGTGCTTACCTTTACGCATGTGAGTAGTCCCATAGTTACGCATGTGTTTTCAGGAATCGGGCCTTAATATTAAAAGAAAGATTTTTTAAAAGAAATGGAGATATGTAATCATAAACATGTTTATGTTCTTGCTTTTCTATAGACAAAAGAAAGGATTTTATAAACTAACAGCAAGAGTATTGTAAACCCCAAACTAATAAGACAAAAAGGAAGAGCCGGGATTAATAGTCTGTTCCCAGATCTGACTCTTGATATCCAGAGTAAAGGCCATGTGATACTAGGAAAGAAAAGTCGGAACCTGACCAATAACAAAAGTTATCAGTGTCTCAGGTACTGATAGCTGAATGCATTCTGGCAAATAGCTGTGGTTTTATAATCTCCATTTAGCATATTTCCTCAGGCAGACTTTTTTGCATAATTTACATTTTACCAATTTATTTGTATTAATTGCACAGGTACTCTGTGGTGAATAAATAACAGACTCCTGACCCCAAATATCTTACAGTTTAAAAACACAACTCAGCAGAAAACAGAACATATGCAGACACGGTGGAGTGCTACCATCACAGAAAGAAAGCTTTGGGGGATAGGTGGGTGGTCAAAAGCTTGAGTTTGCAAGAATAGCAAGTTTGATAGCTTGTAAATGTCTCAAAGTAAACATGTTTATCAAAGCTCTGCTTGCATTTGCTATATCATACGTCATGTACATTGTGATAAGTAAACAAGGAAGTTAGAGGACACTTAATATTTCAATCTGTTAAATAAAATTCATCAGAAAAAAATATCAAAGACAAATGTAAAGCTTCAGATATACAGTAAAGGTATTATAAACATACCTGCCTATACTTGAAATTATGCATTTTCATTCACAGCGTGTGTATATCACTGAAAGAAACACTACCGTTTATTTTGCATGATAAAAATAAGATGATTCATGTTAAATTCACTACACAATGTAATTGAACCTACACATTCTGGACAAGTATTAAAATACCTACAAAGTGCATTTTTAAAGACTGCAGTCCTTTTAGTCTACTAGAATGCCAAAAAAAAAAAAAAAAAAAAGCTGCTCCTGATTATAGAGGGAGACTGGTAACTGAATATGTGTTGAAGAGATAGTTACTAATGCAGCAGGGAGGCACATTCTTGGTGGGGGAGGGGACGTGTAACCTCATGCATGGTTACCGATCAGTAAAGAGGTACAGCATAAAATCGCTTCTTGGATTAATTGATGTTGCAAAAGCCTGATTGCTTGCAAGTCTCTCATCACTGTGTCATCTGGGTCTTCACTTAGTAAACCTAATCATGTAAGCATGTTAGTCAAATCTGACACCACCTCTCTGTACAAAACTGTCTCTGTAGCAGGCATTTCCTGTAAACATAGTACTGTGTGAGGCAAAAACATAGAAGTCAGCTGACACATGATTGGCTTTTCTTTTACTCCTTGCTGAAATAAAAAAGCAATTTGTATAAGAGAGAGGTCAAAGACAAGTAAACAAAACATTGCAAAAGCCTTCATCACAAGAGTCTATGTATTTATACGGTCCCAATCATTATAGTATCTATCTGAGCACCTCACAAACTTAAGTGAATTTCAACACTTCTGGGAAGTAGGGAAGTATTATTATCCAATTTTACAAATGGGATGCACAGAGATGAAGAGCTGTCTTACCAACCCCAAATGATCAAAAACATGAAGCAGGCCCCCAAAATCATGATTTTTTAAAAAATACGTGTCTTATTTTTTATTTGCCTTCTGATGTTTGAGCCTTTAAATTACATGAGTCACGTCTTCAAGCTTTTCTCCACAACCATGAGACCTAGAAACAATACACTTTTAAAAAAAATGAAAGCTGAGATTCTCATCACTTGCCTCCAAGAGCAGGGGCTTTAGGAAAACCACCAAATTGTGTGAGACTCACAATAACGTTGTAAGAATTGGCAACACTAACAACACATGTCTAATATCATACAGGAAGTCTGTGGCAGAGTTGGGACTAAGCTCAAGTCTCCTAAATCAGTGTTTATCAAACTTTTGTACTGGTGACCCCTTTCACATAGCAAGCCTCTGAGTGTGACCCCTCTTATAAATTAAAAATACTTTTTTATATATTTAACACCATTATATATGCTGGAGACAAAGCAGGGTTTGGGGTAGAGGCTGACAGTTTGCGATCCCCACGTAATAACTTCGCGACCCCCTGAGGGGTCCCAACCCCCAGTTTGAGAACCCCTGTCCTAAATCCATTCCACTTTATCAGGCACAAGATAGTACAGCTGCCTACATATGAATCTAAAGTAAGGGAGTTCCCATCCAAAAGAGTGATCAGGCAGGTTTCCTACTCTGAGGTACAGAGTGGATAATTTAATTAACCTATGACAGACTTAAGTTTGGGTAAAGGCTTCCTGTTGCTCAAGCAGCTCTGATGTCAAGTGTCTCTCGGACAGTGTTTTCCCTTTGATGCACACACCCAGATCTTTACCAAAAGCTTTAAAAAGTGTTGCAATGCATTTTTTAAAATAAATTTTAAAATGATTTGTATGGGGTGGGAAGTGGAACACTGAGGGAGGAAAAGCAACTTTATTTTATTTCTCTGTTCTCTTCTGGGTTTGCTGCAGTTTTTCTAGTTTGTGACTAAACTGAATTTTGTGAGCCTATATATCAACAAATAGCATGACACTACAAAGATTGTCCTATCAGTCCTCCCTGTGCATTAGACTAGAAGTTTTCACTTCACACATAACACATAAATGAAATGGTTGCTGTGATTGCAGAAAGACAGCAAATATCGTCAACATAAGACAAAACGAAGGGAAGAAAATATGATTTTTACAAGTTGCCCCTTGCCTGATATCAAACATTTCCAGACCCACAAGTAAAAATCATAGAGGCCATAGTGGCTAATCTGTAAAAATAAATAATATTTTCATTTCAGATTTCTAATGTAATATTATATGTTGCATTTAACAAAAGTGTTAACTTGTTCTGGGCTTCTTGATTTTCCTGAAACAATCTTTCTGTTTTCTTACTCATCACTATCTGCTGATGACCTGATCTCTCTGACCTGCATTTATTTCTATTTGTAATATTGATTAGCATGCTACAGTTTAGCCAGTCTCAAAAAAAAACCAAACCAAAACAAACAAAAAACAGGCCAAGTTGTGCCAGAAGATACATGGACCCAAATCCACTGATTTGGCACTTATTTGTATTTACATTGACTTCAAATGCTCACATATCTCAAGGGCAGAAGTTGACCATACATTTTCATTCTGTGGTGCTCTTCCACACATGTAGTAAAATTTGTTTCTTCAGCCTCGGGTTCTGTTCACATCAGCAGGAAGTGCATCTGCTTTACTGGACAGCTGAATGTGGTCCATAGTGGTATTCAAAATGTTAGGCCCCAATTCTGCAAACACATATATACAACTGCACAACTCATGTGAGTAGTGGCATTCATTTACAGAGGACTACTCACACCAACAAGTTATGCATGTGGTTGTAGGATCAGAGCACAGGTCTGAAATTTATATAGAAACAAATATTGCACTGCAACAACACAACCTTTTCCCCAATTATCACATATCATAATGGACACAAATATATGCAGCTTCTGCATTTCCTCTTAAGTCATATTTACAGTCACTATAGGTGAAATCCTGATCCCAGTGAAGTCAATTGCAACATCCCCCTTCACGTCAATAAGGCAAGATTTCATCCCAAAAGAGTTAAAGCTTAAAAAAAAATAAAAGAAAAAAGAAAGAAATAAAAAACCCAACACGTGTTCATATGTCTCTAGTGCAAGCAATGTTGCCAACTTTCGCAATTTTATTGTGTCTCATGACATATGGTATTTTCCTGAAACTTGCAAATATGAATGCTAAAAGCTTTAAAACATTTGGAGTTGGCACCACTGACATGTCACACACACAGCTTAAGGCTATCGTATGCCACTTAATGCTTTGCCATGCTTCTGCCATTGTGAAGTACAAGCAACATGCTACAAAATTCTACAAAGATGCACAAACACCTACCTCAGGCATATCACTAAATAAATAAGAGTTAAAAAAACCCCTAACATGCTGATCCAGCAATTAAGTCTGAATGGGTCAACCACTGCACCCACACAGAACTTCCAGTGAGACTCCTCACAAAGTCAATAGCAAGATTGAAGCTTAAAGTTGCAAAAAACACATAAACAAAACCCTGAATTAACAACCCAAAGGGCCTAAATCCTGTAAACTGATACACATGGGGAGATTTTGACTTCAAGGTGCTCCATGTGGGCACGTGGGGTCCACCTATCTGACCAGTTTACAGGGCCAGGCTATAGGAATATAAATAAACTTTAAAGTTAGCCCTTGTTATCAAGTTATTGCCTTGGTTACACTAGAGGTCCTTCCCAGCTAGTGGCTAATGGAATATAGAACACAAGTAAGGAAAGTATGGTTCTTTAAGGATCATCCAGTAGTATAGCTCTCTGTTTGCCAGTGACCATCATTCCCTTTGCTCAGAGACACCTATGAGGTAAAAATCCAGGGAGGTGAGACAGCATATAAAACTTTGAAAAAGGTTTTTGCTTGATCCCATGTTTGTTTAATTTGCACAATTGTCAACTTTCATTTCCAGTTGAATATTGGGGCCCAGTTTAGACTAGGAAAACAAATTGTGGTTTAAAAACTGTTAGCTAACACACCAGTTTAAGTGCCTCCACATTAGGGATTTCCTCTGTTTAAACCAGAATAATTTTAAAATTGATTTAATTTAAAATGATGCAGACAGGGCCTAATAGTATCATGGGTCTGATCCAAAGCCCACTGAAGTGTGGGACTGACTTCAAAGAGCTGCAGCTCAAGTCTCTTAAACTGTCTCGAGGAAAACAAGAGAAGCAACATAACTGGGAACTCACCCCTCCCTTACACCATTCACTTCAATAAGGTGCTAACTTCAGGGTTTACCAGAGACTGCTAACTGCTTTGCTAACAGTATTATGCATTCTATTTAATTATAGCATCTAAACCACTCAGTTGGAGCTGAGACATTTAAAAATATTATTTTAAACTCCCCATTACTTGCTACTTTGCTGAGTTCATTCCGTTTTGGCATACATGCTAATATCTTTTTAAAGAAATGTAACAACCCACCAACTTCAGCAACTGAGCAAATATGTGAGCTACCATCACAACATGTTGCAAGAGTATGGAATAAGCTCATGTTCTCCCTCTCTCTTTTTTTAAGTGTTACCATTTCTTTCCACTAGGTATGTTCCAAAATCTTCTTTCGTTAATTTTTCATTAATTTTCCTAAGTAAGGCTATGACTGGCAACACATTGTCTATCTGCTGCCTTTTTTATGTATGTGTGTTTCTCTATTGTGGAAAATGTGAGTTTGTTCTAAACTTTTATTTATGTAAACTATTCTGCAGTAGCTAGTGGTCAACTGGAGCATACTAGCAAGACAGAAAAAATATCTCTAGCTGTTTTCCCAGAATGATCACAACAGGAAACTAATGAAAAATACTCATATGTATGTTATTTACATTTGCTAACTTCCATTAAAATATACCATAGTAATAGTCCAAAACAATGTGCCTTATAATACTGTTATTGTGGACTATTAGTCTAGAATATTGTGAGTGCATATTATACATAAAGCCTCACAGTATTCTAGAATAATAGTTCCTTTATATGTTTTGTAATTCAGGAAGTTAGCTATCTATCTTCCTGAATTACAAAACACATAAAAGAATGAAAACTAATTTGCTCTTGATTTCTTAGCTGTTTAAGAGAAATATAAAAGCAAGTAATCCCATTCTTACACAGCTCCTTCAAAATGGAGTTACTTGGTAGCACAAAGGAAACAACTCAAATGGTGTTAATGGTCCCCATTCATAGCAACATTAAAGACAATTGGTCTGATTTTTCAGAGGTGCTGAGCAGCACCCGTTGAAGTCAACAAGACTTGTAGCGGCTCAGCATCTCTGGGAATCAGGCCAAACAGGAGCAATTAGATATTCCTTAGCACTTTAATGGTCTCAGGTCTGTTTCCATTGCCTCCTATTATTCAGTGTATTTACAATTTAAAAAAACATTCCACTCTGCATCTGCTCCCGCCTGCTCTCCCCCTTATACTTCCTCCCTTTCCTGGGCCCCTGCATCCCTACTGTTCCCCATTTTACCCCCTCCACCTCCCCTGCTCCCCCCCAATCGACCCCCGCAGCCCCTTCATCTCCCCTGCTCTATCTGTTCTGCCCCTGCTCGTTCCCTCTTCTGCCCCTTCCAGCTCACTCCCTGCTCTCCCCCCTACTCCAACACTTAGTGCCTTGGTTTTGACACCTCCCACTTGTCCAGCACGTTTCCCTAGCTCCGCCTCTGTTCGAGCGCTGCAAGGGGGCGGGTTCGGGGCCCCTGAGTGGGCGGGGCTATCGGGAGGGGGCGTGGCTCTAGGGGAGGGGGGAGCACGGCACAACAGCTGCAGACAGAGGGGAGTAATTTATTACAAACAGTGGCCCGAGCGCGCTGGCGCAGCGGAGTCCGGGCTCCTTTCAGCAGCACCACAGCGGGGCGGCTAGACCCCCCCTCCCCCTCAGGATGCCGGCTGGGGAGGCGGCTCGCTCCCAGGTGAGGGCGGGAGTTCAGCTGAGGGCACCCCCAGAGGGGTCAGAGCTGCTCGGTTGCCTGGAGGAGACACAGCTCTTACCCCCCCCCCCATGAGGAGAAAGGGGGGGGAGGGGCTCAGCCCATCTTGAGGGGGGGGCGAGCGTTTTGGAGGGGGACTAACCGCCCCTTGAGACGGGGACAGAGCCCCCACCGTGAGAAGAGGCAGGTGGGGAGGGGGGTGTTTTGCATCTTAAATCAGCAAGGTGGCCCATCACCGTGGTATCTTGGCACCTTCTTTCCCATGGAGGTGGGGTAGGGGTATTGGCCCCTCCCCAGGTGGGGGGGCAGGTATGTCTGTGGGGGGACATAACCCTCCCCCCCACCCCACGGACATGACGCCTGAGCAGAGGCGTAAAGAGGGTCAGGTGTGTGGAAGTAAAGCACAGCAGCCCCCAATCCTCCCTGCCTGTCTCCCTCTCCTTTCTTTCTCATTCAAGCCCCAACTCGTGTGTTTGTGTGTGTGAGAGTGAGAGTTTCATCCTCCACCAGGCAATGGAAGAGAAGGAGCAGCAGCAGGTAAAGAAACCGCTTCTCCTCCTCCTCCTGCCCCCCCCCCCCATACACTCTCCAGGGTCGGATCTTCATCCCAGAACCCCCTGGGAGGGAGGAAGAGGAGAAAAAAGAAAAGGCAGATGAAGAATGAGCATATCTTCTTTCGTCTCTTCCCTCCCACCTATAAAGTTGTCGCTCTCTCTGATTTCCCTCTTTGCTGCCTGGGATCACCTCTTCCCCGCCCCCCATTCTCTCTCTCCCTCTGTGTAAGTAGGTGCTTCAAACTTCCATTATATACCTAGGTATTTGTTTTAAATATTCAAAATGTCGACCTTTTTAATCGGGGCGGGGGGAGAGAACATTTCTTTGTGAGTCAGGGATGTTCCTGGAAGAAGGGTTTGGTTTGTAGTGTGTGTGGCTTATCGGGGGGCGGAGGAGAAGAGATTTGGTAATGAAAAGTTTATTGATCAGTCTTGTCAGTTTCTTTTTGTTTCATCTTACTGCCTGCTATGTGAAGTCTAAGAGCCTCCAGATCATTTATTTGGTATTTTTTTTCTCTTTCTTTAAACTAGGGGAAATAGGAAGTTTTAAAAATAAATAAATAAACCCCATCTGGTTTCTACAACAACAAAAGACGTTTCCAAACGAGGACAATACAATTCCTTAAGTGTTTGGAGATTTGATTTCACTCCCGATTCTTAATATTTGTTGGGAGGTATTGGATTTTTTTTTAAAAAAGTTATATACCGTTCTATTCCTGGGCATGTGTGATGTATGTTTGTTTGTTTTGACATATAGAAATTCTAAAGCCAAAGCAAGCTCTTCTGTATGCGCTCTAGTGAGCCATCCCATAAAATATGGTGTGTGACTTCTTGTAAGTGTTTGAACTGAAGTGTAATAGTTTTGAAGTGGTGGCCAACAAAATCTGTTGGGTTATTGATCTACTGATGAAAGGCGTTTGAATTTGAAAAGGGTTTAGTTTAGGGTTTAGTGTGTGTGAAGTTTTTTATTATTATTTTCAATGTATCGTTAGTTTTTTTATTTCTAAAATGACCTTGAGAGTTTAAAAGCTACATCAGTTTCTACTCGGTGGGTTTGAGGGGAGGCAGCACTAGAAGGATCTATTGCAAAGCGAAAATAGAAATAGGAACTAAAGTAGATGCAGTGAAATGTTTTCTCATAGAAGTATGTGAAAAGGGAAGTTTCTGTAAGTCTGTATGAGAAAGAACGGGGAAATAACGCAGTTTCAAATGCAATGAGAGGATATCATTCTTCACATTTTATTAGGCCTTTAATGCAGGACTGATATGATCTGGGAGACACAGAAATTAAAACGCCTAACTACAAGTTGAATAGCAAGCATTGACTTGCTGACCAACGCTTACATTGTTGGGGGCTGGTTTTGTGTCTGCAAAGGTAGCAGAGCACAGGGCTATGACAATAGCTTGCAAATGCTTTCACGCCATGTTTTATTACTCTTATGAGCTCTTTTATTAACTGTACTTTGATTCCCAAACCTAATACTCTAATTTGTGATCTATTTAAGCATTTTCTCTGATAATGTGAAGGGGCAGTTCCAAATAAGTAAGATAAACTGCATTCTTCAGCAAAGGGGGAAGGGTGAATTCCCCCCCCCCCCACTAGTTTTGTGAACTGATGAGTCAATATTTAATATCTGCGGTAGCAATGCTAGTGCGTGATGGATCATTAATGACTTAGTTAATCTAATATTAACGGTTCTTCTAAATTACAGAGAATACTACATCTCTGATTTAATGCTTGAAATTCATTAAATCTTTTGGCCTTTTCTTTAAATCACTGAAATTTCAGGTTGTGTTGTAATTTTTATACTTATAAGGAGGAATAGCAAATAACTTCAGAAACGTGGCTATTACAGTAATTGATTGATCTGACTTACAGCCAGGAAACTTCTGCACATGCTGGAGTTGCTGATTTTTTAAAAATATATATTTATAATTTTTGGGGGGTAGGGAAGTTGGGTTTTTTTTGGGGGGGAATCATTAAAGTGTACATAACTATTTTAAAAACAGTAGATCTGATTTTAGTTAAGGTTGATTCAGTTATGTCTTCATCACTTTGGAGTTGGTTGAATGACTTGACGTGAGATTAAGCACAACAAAAGAAAAGGCAGGGGAACAACAGCTGCCTTCTAGTACTGGAGCACTAGTGCTCTTAGAAGGAAGGCATTTTACCTTTTAGTATTGTGTGATGTCAAGTAAGTTTAAATGTTAATGTTTATATTCATGATATATCATATGAACATTCTAACAATACATTTCATACTTAAGTTCTGTATGTTCATGTTTGTTTTTAAAAAGACAAAAATCATCTTTTAAGATCTGATATTAACTACTGGATCTATCTCATTAACTTTTCAGACAAAAAGTAACAAACATTCACCACTAGTTTGTACTTGCTTAGTTACTGTGTGGTAAGAACTTTAAGGTGTGTCATTAATGGCAGCTGACGATTCTTGCAGAGAAGTCTTGTTTGTTTTAGGTAGGTGTTTTATACAGAATTTCCAGTGAGACAAATATTACTACATTGACTGGACTCATTCTTTCTGAAAACTTACTGTAAGGCCTAGAAGAATAATTTTACCATACTGTAATCAGAATTTATTTAAAAAAAGTCATTAAGGATCACTGCACATTTTGAGGGCTTTTTCACTTCCTTCATTAAACATATTCTCAGGTAATACGTATCATATTTGCTTTTTTAAAAAAAATTATATTCTTGACCTACATTCTTATTTGTCAAAATGAAAACACACTTTTGTTGTAAATAAGTGGGTGTGAAATTGTTTTCTGGGTTTATTTACATTAAGTGGCCTATATTTGTTTCTTGAAAACAAGGCTACTATAACAGGCTTTATAGAATAGCTTCTAGGTTTTAGAAGTTTGGGTCAGGAATACTTGTTTTAGATTCTAAATGGATAGCTCTGGGGTTTTTGCTTTGTTTTGGTAAGGAAGAGGGGGGGGTGAGGGCGGGTAGAAAGAGGAAGCTAATAAACTTCAGCACCTTTATCAGACCATCTGACAAAAGGTTACTTCATTTTGGCTTCTAGATTCCTTTAAACCCCATAATTACCTTCTGAATACTTCTTACTAATCTTCAAGATATTTGACTAGAGTATCTCCTTATTCATAATCTTGTGAATTTAGAGCGAAATCAAGTGCTAAGTTATCGCTGTTTTGCAGAGAAAGTGGTTTAAAAGAAAACTGGATTTCACTTGACTTTCAAAATGGTGATTTACTGTAAACTTTGAGTTACAAGAATCTGAAGCTTTGTAATTAAGAAGCTCTGGGGCAATGTTAAGTAAGATTTAACCTTTTTATGTCTAGTCTTTCCTGTCCTAATTTTTGTTGCAGTGAGTAATGACTTAGTACAAGACTTCTATACAAGATATAGAACACTCTATACTTAAAAACAAAACAAAAACATTAACACTATTGCTAATGTGTGGAAGAACTGCTTTTTCTCCTTACCCTTTAGAGGTAAAATTCCTTTCTTTAGGGGAATCTGGAAGAGGAGTTTGACCTTTGAACTTGCATGCACACTTCCACACTGCTTTCAGGATGATGAAATAACTAAGGATATTTGCCAGGGTCTTACACTTATCTTGTTTCATCTTTTTTAATACCTAACTGTTCAGTTTTTAAATATAGTAAATGTAGCACATTTCTGCCACAGTGGGGCTGCCATTAGCCAGGTTTACCACCCTGTGTTTATTTTTTGAGACTCCTGATTAGAACGTCAGGTGTCTAATAAGATACTTGTTTCTGCTTCACATAATTACATTTGTTACTCCAAATTGTCTCAAACATGCCATTTACTTGGAATGAACTCCTAATCATTTCTAAGGACTCTCTCAACTTCCGTGACAAAAAGTATCTTTAAAAAGTTAGAGTTTCTATTTCTATTGCACTAGCAGGATTAGGGCCCCATTGTGCTTGGTACTGTACAAACACTTAGAAGGACATAGTTCATGCCCTAAGAGCTTTACAACCTGAGATACAATGTGGGGAAGAGGATATATACATAGTTTAAGTCTAAAATATGTTATATAAATAAAAATTGCACATCAACTATACCCAACTGCTTCTCAGCCTGTATTTAGTTGTGTAATTTCTTGTAGGTGTCATAGAAGGAAGTGGCTCTTGAAGGGTTTGGAATCAAATTTACTTTACAAAACAAACTGCTTTAATTTCATTTTTGAAGTGAAAGAAAATATTTAAATTTTCACTTCGTTGCTGCTCAAAACACAATCACATGACAAGTTTGGTACCCATTAAATGGGTGGCTGCAATCTGTCTTGGGAAAACTTTCATTGTGGTCATATGACTTGATTAAGGATGAAGTTACTAATCTATTATGTATTCATATAATGTTTTATTCCTTTTTGGTATATTTGTTGATGAGCCTAGAAAGTGATGTGAAGTACCCTTTTGATTTGAAATTAGACTGGTGATAAGGTGTTTGCAGCATATGTGTTCGGTGAGGAATCCTATAAGAATGAATACAGATGAGAAACAGGTTAAAAAGATAATTTAATTAAGTAGAATGAGTTATCAAATGGCCTTTAAGTGGCTATTTCAAGAAAAAGCATAAGAGAAAACGTCACAATTGGATATAATATGTAGAATATTTGGGGAAAGCCTATTTTGATAAGTCATGCTTAGTGACTTGGGTGGATTTCTAAATATGGGATGTAAGTGAATAAATGACTGGATAACTACTTTCCTAATAGGTATTGTAGATTTTGTGCAACTAAACTAAAGTATCAAAGTCTAATTTTGTTTATGCACAATGGGCACTCTAACATTTTATTACACAGAAAAATGTTTAAGTGCAATTCATCGCTTATCACATCATATAAACTGCATGTGGAAAACTGAAGACTCATCATTGTCCTTGTATCCAAACTTTACTTTAACTGTAGTCATGTTTGCCTGAAACAGGTGTTGGGGAAATTCCTAATTTATGCCAAACTTTTTTTTGAGAGGTGTGGTGGTTTGGGGGAGGGGATGTACTAAAATCCACAATCTCATTTTGAGTATGGTGTTGTGGGGGGAATAGTATAAGCTAGAGCTGAGGAAACATGGTTTTAACTGGTTGTTGCGATATTCATTCCTCCTCTTCCCCTTCCCTCCCAAGTAAAATAGAACTTTAAATCTTAAATTGCTGTCTAATGCTTTTAAAGGTTTACATTTTTGGGGCCTTTCTTTAAAATCGTGCTCTTGGAAAATAGTAGACAATGTAGTTTAGCTTTGTAAGCTTGACTTCATAATATAAAACTGAGAACTGCTACTATTCTTTTATTGCATATATCCATCAGTTTGACACTAGTAAATTGATGCCTCTGATATGAGGGGCAATTCAGAATTGTCACATCTATATTTCTGTAGAACAAGGACAATCCATGAGTTTCTGCTATAAGATCTACTTCCTGGGTAGAAAAAGAAGGCTACTAGATGTGTCTTCTAGCTACATTTCTAGCATGTTTCTGTTTTCTTAACATCATCAGTCTCTCACCCTGTGGCTGATTTGTGAGGGAGAAAGTGTCTGCCTTAGAGACCATGCACTTTTTTTATGGTGTAGCCAGAACACAATTTTGGATAAGCCTTGAAAACCATAGGTCCAAATTCAGGTGGTGTATGAAAAATGATCCTCACTTAAAGCTTCTTGTTTGAGTGCATATTCTGCCTCTTCTCAGATTTCTGTTGAGGAAGGGGTCTGAGTTGCAGTCAGATGGCAGTATTGGGAGGAGATTAGTGTCTGCCAACAGTGGTTCCTCCACGGGTGAAAAGTAGTTTCCCAAGGCAAAGAGTAACTCTGGATGCTCCTATGACCTCTTTAGCTGTACAGTGTAATGGTATGCAAGTTGCCCCATACTAGGAGCTCTGGAGAAGCTCTTGGATACCCTTGGCAGGAAAGCAGTTGTCTCTCAATAGAGTAGTAAGGCTTTGAGCCCAACTCAGGGAACTGCAGCTTACCAGCTCATCCACTGAGTGAGACTAAGCGGGGCTAACGTCTTATGGCTAAGAAGCAGAGAAGTCCAATCCTGTTACATCCTTGTAAAGGATATTTCTCCAATTGAATGAACTGAATAAATATAATACACTCTCTATGAAAGATCAGGTTTAAATTCTCTTGCTTCATCAAGGCTGCCTTGCGTGGAGAGAACAATATAGCTATTTTGAAAGGTAAAGTCTTGGTGCTGGTTTAAATGTGTGAAATTTTTTGACTTAATGGAATTGCATCATCTCATGGCAGCAGTGAAATTGTATCATAGGACTTATAAACAGTGATCAGTATAGTGCTTTCTGATGATTCTTAGTACATGTATTCGCCTCTTCATGATGCCTAAAGTATGTTTTGTTTCATGGACTATAAGAAATCCTTCCATCCTTCTGCCCAAATCTGAGAGAAAGGAAAAGTTGGCGGTCAGAACAACATTTGTGAACTTTAAAAACAAATCCTTAACTTGTATAATTTTAGCCAAAATACCAAGAAGTGGATACTGACATTCAGTATTGCTCAGTGGATACTTGGATGCAGAAGGGAAGTTTGTGCAAACCTGTAACTTCTGATCTTCAGCAAGAGAAAACTTCTGATCTTCCTGGTTAAGAGTCATTTCATCCATTGAGTTGCAGAAGTTCTGTTGTCTCTCAAAACATTAAAAAGAGATTCCACACAGAGGTCTCTGTTGGGAATACCTTCAGAGAGCAAATACTTGTTTCTATAGTATAGACCCCAAAATGGGTGGGAGAACTCATTCTCTGCTAGTTATTTCCAATTGGAGGACACGGCTACCTATAGGAAAATGTCTTTGACTTGCATTTATGCAGTCTGGTATACCCATGAACTTTATGTAAAATTATAAAGTAGAGAAGTTCACTAACTGTATTCACCAGTATTAAGAGATGTTTGAATATTCTTCTTTATCCTCCCTCACCCTCAGGTGCCTAGGTATCCACCAGTTTCCACCATGTCTTTGCTGGTTTGTTCAGGCTTCTGAGTGTCATGTTGATGGATTTGGCTTCTTTCTCTATTCTTCAGTATCACGTTTCATTTTCCTCTTTTCAGATGGTGTCTGTATTATTTCTTGCCTTGGAAACCATGTTAGTGGAATCCTTAAAGCATGTCCTAAATATGTCCATTGTTTTCTTATCATATTTGATGTTTTAGATTGGTTTGTTCTGCTTAGAGTTTCTGATGTTGCAAAAAATTCTTTCCAATAGACTCCAAAGATCTTGCATGAGCATTTACTTTTGAATGAATTGATCTGATCAATTTCTGATGTAGATTTCCATGACTCTGCCCTATAAAGGAGGGACAGACATGATACTGGTGTTAAAAATTCATATCAGCTCTTGTATAATGCATACTGTGGTGAAAACTTGTATGGGTTGGCTTCTGCCCCCTCATATCCATATTAATATCGTTGTGGCAACCCAATGGTGTCAGACTGGACAATCTAATCATAGCTGATTTTCTAACAGTTCTTGCAAAAAAGAAAAACTTGAACCACTCTTAAGGGGGTTGGTTTAGTTAATGAGCTTTTAAATTTTGTTTCTAGAGAAACTTACACATGGAGGATTAATTGTAAGACCAATAAATAAAATTTCTCTTCAACTGTCCATGAAGCTTAATTTTATAGTTCATTAGGGCTGTGTCTACACTACATAGCTTTTAGCAACATGGCTGTGTTGCCATAGCCGTGCCACTAAAAATCGCATAGTGTAGCTGTTAGCTCTCCTGCCAACAAAAAACTTGTATCCCCAAAGAGCCGTGTTTGCATTGTCAACGGGGGCGCACTGTACGAACATTTAAATTGGGGTCATATGTTGTAACTTTTAGGTTGAAAAGAGACAGTCTTTTATTGTGATGTCTTCTGCAGCTGAACCACCCCCTATCCCCAAATACCCTCCTTCCTCTACAAGTGCTCATATTGTTCTTTATCATACAAACTGATCTGTAAAGAGCTTTTTATTTAAAAGGACTTTTGTGGAATTAAACACATGGCTTATTTGAAAATCACCTTTTTATGTAGGTGAGAAGAATGTGTCAGAAATTAATGAATTAATTCATTACACAAAGATGGGGTTGGAGTGTATGAGCAATACTGTTTACCATGAAAAGATAGCCTACATCTTCTCCCATTATAAGCCCAAATTTTTGTAAATACTAACATTTGAGTAAGACTCAAATGTTACTTTCAATCTTACTTATTTAATACTATTTTAATAAATACTCATATTAAATAGAAAAGTTTATATCTTTCCTTCTGCAAAGTCAGTTTTTAAATATACTGACCTCCTGAGTCTAACTTTCAAGACATTTGCTTAAGTCATGCTGCTGGTGTCAAGCTGACTGCATGGGTTATGACCTTTGTCCTTGATACAGTAAGTGTATGCCATTCTAGAGACTTGTGCTGCTGCTGTTAATGCTTACAAGATGAAGAAAGGATAACATTATATCCAAAATGCATGAAGTTTTTTTAATGTTTTGTGGTATGGGAGATGTTTGATTTCTGTTTATCTGGAGTTTTACTGCAGAAAGCAGGTTGTGGATTTGCCATCGGGATCCGAAGAGTGAAAAGACAAATTTGGAATTAAGTGCCAGATAGACATTTGGTTAACGTTCTGCTTGACGGTGTGATTACTTTCTAAATGTAGAATGCCAAAATCTTCTTCTGCCTAACTCCTTGAACTATAAATGAAATGCCTATGAGCATTCAATCTGATATGCATACAGTCCCTTGAACAATGGACTTGATAACTGATTGGACCTCCTGGCACTACACCATACAAATAATATACCCTTTTTTTCTTGCCCATTCTGAATTCTTTAAATATTAGTTTTGGCTACTATTTGGGGATACTTTATAAACTTAATGATCCTTTAATAATTAGAAGTAATGTGGCACAACTGGCTTTATAACAATCATGTACAAGTACAGTAAACAATATTCTCAGAGGTACTCTAGAAATATAGGACCAAACTGAGCCTTGGCCTAATCGGGTACAGTTCCATTGATTTCAGTGGAGTTGCAGTTACTCATGCCTGGGCTGTATTTGGTCCATTTGTACTTGAATATCTATGTAGCATAAAGCGAAGTTTAAGTAGGGTTACCATATTTGAACATTCAAAAAAGAGGACACTCCAACCGGGGGTGGGAAGGTTTGCTCATGAACCCCGGTCCCTCCCCCATTCCAACCCCTTCCCCAAAGGTCAATCAGCACCTCCCTGCACCTTCCATCAGCTGTTTTGTGGCATGCAGGAGGCTCTGGGGGGAAGGGGGAAGAGCGAGGGCATGGTAGGCTCAGGGGAGGGGGTGGGAAGGGGTGGAGTGGAGGCAGGGCCTGTGGCAGACCCACGGGTTGAGGAGTGATCGCCTCCCAGCACATTGGAAAGTTGGCACCTGTAGCCCCAGAACCGGTGCCTATATAAGGAGCCACATATTAACATCTGAAGAGCCACAGGTTGACCACCCCTGCTCTAAGATCAACTGGTTGGTGACCGCTGCTCTAGAAGGTGGATTAATTCACTTAAGTGCAATAGCAGGCACCAATGCACCCTTTTAAGCATAGACCTGTTGTGAGTGTCACAGCTAAATACAAGATGAAACAGATTGCTTAGCATAAATAGTTAATACATTTCAAGTGACTGTTTAAGGTGAAGTGGCCCGTTAACACCTGATGAGAGTATTAGGCTGTTTAGGCTCTCCAAGTTGTATCCAATAAACAACTGATTGTAATAAAATAAAGCACCAGAGATGGAATAAGGTGATATCAGTAGTTTATCTGTGGATTCATATTAGTAGCCAGTAATACAAATGGTACTGTTTCGGTAGTGCCAAAAACATTCAGTTGCTTCAGATTACTAACAAGATTTTTTTCAATGCTGGCATTATGGAGGACTTTTGAAGCCCTCTAAGTCTGTATTAAGATAGCAAAACAAGCTCAGCATATCAAAGAAATAGAGGACAGAATAGCTTTGAATCCAGCTCTTGGATTTAAGGGTCTGTTAATTTTAACTGTTTTTGAGGCAATCTCCTGTATCTCCTCTGGGAAAACTAGAAGTGCTGGTATGGTCTTGGTTTTTAAACAGCTGTTGCGGTGTTTGTGGGATAAATAAAACTTTAATAGGGCTATTGATTGTTATTCCTGCTTTAACTTACGTTGAACAATACATAACTTTACTAGTAGCATAGTATAACAACTGCTTTAGTACTAGGCACATAGTCATGCCTCCTTTTCTTCAGCTAATCTTTGGTGTGTGTTAAACTATAACAGAAAACTCAAAGGATGGTCTTATTTGACACGTCTCTTGGGGTGGGGGAGAAAGAGAATTTTGAAGCAGAAAGGAGTAACAAGTGAAATGAAATTAGTCCCAGTAGGTCATCTCTAAAAGAACCGTTTTGAATACAGTATAAAATAGTTTGTGTAACTTAATAAAAGGAAATCAAGCCTCTTCACTAGACTTTCGGAAATGCTTTGAATGTCATCTTAATGCATTTTTATGTAGCAGCTTTTGTTTTATCTAGGTTAGGTAACAACAACTAAAATGAAAACACACTGATCTCAGCCATTCATAACCATAATCCTAGAATATTCATCACCATAGAATCTGGAAATTGCTATAAACCTGTAGACCTGATTTGTTTGTCTAAGGGTCACATAAGCAAATGTGTTGTGCACTAAAGTTTGCTAAACTCAGTCTCTGGTGGACTTTTGAAGGGATCAAGTTCAGTAGGGAGCATCCCTCAGGTGAGAGTAACTTGCTGCTGCTTTTGGTCAGTAAAACTGTTTTCACTGACCATTCCAAGAATCTTGCTTAGCACATCTTATCTTCTGGGATGGATGGGTGATGGAGGCAGTATCAGTCTATAAGGCGTTTGAGCTCTGACTGGATCTTGAGACACTTACTAGGGTTTGTTTAGAAGCTGATGGGAAGGGATGTCAAGAAGCCCAGATTCCCTTTGCCCCTCTGCTGTGAAGGTAGGAAAATACATATTTATCAGCTTTGAACTCAGGTTTCAGACTTGTAACTTTTCTCCCCCACCTATTAAAAGTAAAAACTTCCATTTCCCCACTCCAGAGACGACTGCTGCTCTGAGGCTGCTAGGTCATTATCACCTCTCCCCCAGCCTGGTGGCTGCAGTGAGGAACAAATAGTGAAGAGAACTTAGCTACTGTATCCTTTTCTTAGGACAGGTCTACACTACTGCTTATGTTGCTCAAACTTATGTTGCTCAGGGATGTGAAAAAAAGCCATCTACTGAGTGACGCAAGTTACAGCGACCTAAGCACTGCATAACTTATGCTGACAACAGCATTCTCTCCTGTAGGCATAGAGCATCTTCACCTGTTGTGCTGCAGCTGTGTTGATGCACTGCTTCTAGTGAAGACTAGCCCTTAGTCTGCATTTTGGCATTCCAGTCAAGAGCAACTCCTGTGCATATCTAAACTGCAGCTCATAGCTTTCCCAGGTAGCACCTGTTTTAAACTGATGTGATTCTTGACAGTTTAACTGCTGCCCAAAGGATTCTGAAGAGCTGCAGTGCAGGGAAACATCATTTTTGGTCCTTGACTCTAAGACCTTATCTTCACTAGGGGAAAAACTTTTTTTTTTAAAAAATCACACATTAGCTCACAAGTGGTTAAAAATCCTACCCTGGCCAAGGCAGTTTGTAGTTTTCACCTGTGTTAGCAGGTTACAGCAGACAACCGTTTACCATGCCCAGCGAACACAGGTGAAAACTACAAACTGCCTCGGCCAGGGTAGGATTTTAACCACTTGTGAGCTAACTTGTAGTCAACTCTTCCTTGGTGCTTCTGCTGGTGGAGTCAGCCATTTGGGGTTTCCCCCTGAGGAATGGCAGGTTGTGCTATTGGCCCTTTTGTGATCAATGTTCTGTTGTATCAATGTAGTCTTATTCTGAAAGTAAGTACTTGTAAACAGATTCCATGTTTGTCCCTCACTGACTTCCCAATTTACTTAGTTCAGTTTAGAAGTAAAAGTGTTTTCATAACTGCCAGTTCTATTAAACTCAATCTACGATCTGAAAGTCAAACTGTATTCTTTGTTTTCTGTCTGATCTATCATCACAAGTATTAATACTATTGCCAACCAGATTCTACCTTGGGTTAATGTTGTTTCCAGTGGAATTGCCCAGTTGTAGCTGCAGGATTGGCCTTGCATTTGGAGTTCATATAATTTTGTTGATTGAACCAAAATGGATCCCAATTTAGTCTGTCTCTGCAGTGCTCACAAGAGTAAAAAGTAGTAATTGTATAACTAAATTAGATGGACAGTATTCTGAATGTGTCCATGGACCATGAGTTGTGTGTCAGTTCTAGATAGAGTAAAACAATGCTTTAATTCTGATTTTAAAAGTACATTTTTATTTAATAATTGAATAATTTTTAATATTTTGATTCCTTTGGGAAAGGATTTCCTTCATAGCAGTAGGAAATGGTGCTGCTATTTATCTGAATTAAACCCTTGTCTAGTATTGATTTATTAATACTTGGTTTCCAAACATAAAAGGCATGCCCTACTTTTAAGATCTTTCTGACTGATGAAGGAAGTCTGAAATGTATCAGCCGGAAAACTCAGTCTTGTTTTAAAGCTCACCCTTCAACTTTTTACTCTATTTATTTATTTTTTTAACATTTACGGTTCACTTATCTTTTCCAGGTAGATTGAATTAGATTCAAACTACCAGAGTCCACATCTTGTTTTTTTACCAAAAATGTTATCTGTGACTAGATTTCATGATCTAAAAATTACAGGTGAGAAGCTCTTTTCTAAAAGTAGCTCTTGTCATATTGAACCACATCTCTTTTGACAGCAATAATTGCCCTGGTGGTAGAGAAATATTTCAGACATTGAAATAGTAAGGCATGCTATATTTCCTCAGAATGATGTGTTGAGGGTTAGTAATGGCCAGATTTTCAGAAGTGCTCGCATGGAAGCGCGCATTAAGAAAAATGGAAGCGACTAGGTGCTAAGAACTTCTAAAAATCTGGCCTAAATGTGTAAAGTACTTTGAAAATCACATCTTAAATCTTCAAACGAGCCAGGTGCCATGGCAGTGAGTCTGAGCCTATAGACTTGGGCTTGTGCTACAGCGCTTAAAGTGGTATAGATATTCCAGCTTTTGCTTGGAGCTTGGATTCTGAAGAGTGAATTATTAAACTTGTGTTTGTGAAATTTCAAAAATTCAGTCCACTATTTCCCAACACATCCAGAGAATTCATTGTCTCTAAATGGTTCCAGTCTGCAAGGAGTTTTTGGTTATCTTGTTGGATGGAATTTGGGACTAAACTTGGCCCTGGAATTCGGTATGGAGGCCTTCACTTTCTACAAGAAAGTATTTTTCGCTGTTGGTGAAAGCAGGTTTTGGTCTGCTACTAGTTTCATGTTGGTATTTCTCAGTTATGTAGTACACTGCAAGAAGGATCAAAGGAAAGATAGAAGGAACATCCTTGTCTTCTGAATATTTGCTAAAATGACATGTAGATGAAACTACATCGAAAAGATGCTTTCCCTGTAACTGAGTGTTTCTAGAATTTCATTGCTACACAACAAACTGAGACTGTCTAGATGAAGTAGGTTCTTAACCCGTCTCTGGCACTGACAGCTTGACCTAGAACATATGTCAGTATGTGGCAGTTGCTGTTTAGAATGATTCTCTCATACACTTCAGAGGAACTTAATATGTACACAGTATTAATGAATGGCAACTGTTTCTAAAATGGGCCAGTTTCTATATCTTGCCTGAATATTCACTAAAGAATTAGGGTTAAACATATTTTAAAAAATAAATAAATAAAAAATCCACACCTGATGATAGCCCTCTTACCTAAGTGGCTTGCTGATATTGTGCTACTAGCTGCTCAGATTTTCAAGCTGCCTATTCATCTGTCTTACAAATAACACCTTCATTTAGGCAGCTTCCATTATACAACAAAGATCACATCTGAGCTCTGCCACAGAATACCGTCCTGTCCTGTTTCTAATAACAGTCCAGGGATGTTGCTGTGTGTGTCACTCCAAAGCCTAAAATGTCCGAGTCCGTGTGAAGTGATGGAAGCAGCTATAAGCATAGCTGAGAGCTTTTTTTGTGTGTTCAGAATATCACCAGGTTGAATCATCACTGAATTTCATGGTCTGTTACCACCCAATTTTCAAGTTCTTGACCATTTTATCTTATGAATTACTGCAACTGTACGCCACACAAGTGTAAGGCCTGTACCAAGTAACTGTACCATGCAAAGAGTCTTAGACCACTGTGATATCAGTTAACCCCACCAAAGGCCTTTATTCTACGGCTGATTTGCATGCAACAGTCCCATTGGTTGTATGAAGGAGACAGCACAAATGGTGAATTACTTTGCCCAACTGCCACACCCGTGCACTCAGTTGCCACCTGCGCAAATCCCCTACATGCAGATCAACACAACCACCTGCACAACACCACAAGCAGCAAACAAAATTGCCCCTCACAACAACACATACCCCTCATTCGCCACGCCCACAGATCTACACAGCCAATGCACACAGTTACCCCAAACACACACAGCCCCTCACTGCAGCAGACACTACTCATTTGAGATCCACGCAAATCCACACTTCTCCCATCACGACATATGCATTCACTCACCCTTCCTCATACTTACCATAAAACGATAAACTTGAATGGCAAAACTGTGGATCCATCACTAGTATATAAATACAGCTTACAAAATTACTGAAGACACTGAACAAAGCAACAAGTGGAAATATGAAATAAAAAGTTACTGGTGAGTTCACTTGTTTGTAATATATTTCAATATTTTATCTCCACGGAGAAATTTTGTGCATAGCACCAAAATTTTCTAAAAACAAAGCCGGCCCTATGTTACTATTGTTAGTGGACCTGACTTTTAACTAGAGTCAAAATTAATAAATGAAATCTTTATGACTGAAGTTCACTCTCAGAAAAGAAAGAGAATTAAAATTTAAGTTTACCATGTCATAGGTTCAACCTGCTTAGTTATTACAAGAATTCCAAAACTGTATTTAGACAGGAAGAGTTGCCTTGTGGCAGTGATGGACTGAGAATTGGGACCTCTGAATTCTATTTGAGGCTCTGGAGCCATCTTAGGCAAATAGCTTAATCTTTCTTACCTCAATTTCACAAGCGATAAAAAGCATAAAATATTTAATTTACAGGAATATGTTAAGGCTCATTGTTTATGAAAGTGTTCTTTGAGTTTTTCAGATGAATGATGGCACAGTAAAGAATGTTACAAACAGCATGTGCTAGAATACTGAAGGCGTCAAGTACATTCGGGGAAAAAAATGATTAAATCCAGTGTAAGTTTAGGTTGGATTTAGGTAGTGCATTAGTTAAGCCCAACCTAAATTTGACCACTTCTCCTCATCCAGATAAACTCCTGGAAGTGTAAACTCAAAAAAACTATTTTCAGGATACCGTTATGAGAACTGACATTATGTGGGGCATAATAATGTGCCATGCACAAACTGTCTGCTTTGAAGCATAGTAATTCAAGTTGTAACTTCTGAATCTCTTGTGGGAAATTCTTGATAAATAGTGGTAACTTGTGAAACTTCATGGTTTAAGGCAAACAAAATAATTCCAGAACTCCGCACATCTGAAGAAAGCAGTGCATTCAAAATAAGTAGGTGGTGTGTGTTAGTTCCTTTTTTTTTTAAAAAAAAAGAGTGCTTTGGACTCCGCCATATCATTTTTATTTTGACTCTTCAAAGAAGGTGACTTATTGCAGTGAATAGATTTAATTTGGTATGTAATTATGTTTACAAACTTACAGTAAGTATAACTGGTTACATCAAAAATTTTAAATACTATTTAAATGGTAAATGAGATTAAAAACATACAAATTATTTTAAGCAATTCTAAATTGGAAGCATTTGTGTTTACATTTAGAAGTTGCTGGGGGTTTTGTGTGTGTATAATCTAAAATAGATATGTAAAATGGGATTCAAAATGAAGTGTCTGCAGTTTATGCACTTAAACACAATACCTAGTTCATTTTTGTGTACAATCTAATTCTTTAAGATTTTTGCAACAGAGTGACAGACTTTTAAATAGTGGCATTAGTGAGGCTATTGTTAGTACAGGAATTTATACTATCTGCCAGTAATGTGAAAATAACTTCAAGCTGATTTAAGTTTGGAAAAGTTTAGAATTCTCCTCCTTCCTTTTCATAGGCCATAAGGATAAAATCTAAAGTGTCTCTCTCTGTCAAAGGCAGTTTTCACAGCACTAATGTGTAACTACTTCAGCTTGTTGCATCACTTAAAAATGCATTAATATATTCACTGAAATATGGATTCAGCAGACTTGTAATCTGAAATATGAGACATTGTGAGTTTTTAATGTAGCTGGGTAAAACACTTTTTATATAACAAATTAGTATAGAAATTATCAGAAAAAAATGAGTTGGTGTCAAGATTATGCTGCTTATTCCCAGTAGGTCAGGGAAGAGATGTAATCAGGTATTTCCCTAACCCTTCTTTATGGCATATTGGAAACATAGCTTGTATTTTGAATGAGTGCTAAAGACTTCTTCAATATAAAACTTATCTGTGTATTTGAGATATGATGTTTAATGTCTCTTTAAAAAGTCTTGTTTCATTTTTTATTTAATTTTAAAAGCTAGTTGTGGTTCTGTTTCTATAGGTGCCAGAGTTCTCTGTTCTACTGAGCCTCTTGACTCTGTCCTGCACAATAGAAGTATTTGAAATATTATGAAGGGAGAAGTAAGTACAACTGATGACTTCTACAGACTCTCTTTAAAGTTAAGTGAACTTAAACAGCTGAAAAAGTAGCTCAAGGAAACCAAACCAATGGGTATACTTTTAATGGTGTATGAATACAGATAAAAATCAATCTCCTTTGACGTGTAGCAAGACTTCCATGCAGTAGTCTTCTAGCCTAGCATATCTGCATGCATATGTGAGGAGAAGCTTACAAGTGTCCTTACTGTGACCGGAGAACGTCCCAGGAAGAACTGAGACATCACGTTAATACATGATAGGGAACGAAACCCCGGAAATATGCCAACTCAACCCCTTTTAGTATATATGGATGGACCAGATGGGATAGCCAGTACTGTTGGTGTGCAGATGGAGAACAATGATGCCTCAATGCTGATAAAAGGGACCAACACAATTTCTTACAAAAACGTGCAAGAAAAGTTCTTGATGCAAGCAGAAGGGTGTATGCCTTTGGATTGCATGTTTTGTGATCAGACTTTTAAACACCCTGAAGAACTTGGTAAGCATGTCTTAACTCAACATAGACCAACGCTTTGTGAACCAGCAGTTCTGCGTGTCGAAGCAGAGTATATTAGTCCTCTCGATAAATGTCAAGTTAGAACAGACTTGCCATCACCAAACAACAATGAGAAGGACAATGAAGAATTTAGCTGTGAAGTTTGTGGGCAAACATTTGATGAAGCTTTTGATGTTGAGACTCACATGAAAAAGCATAAGGACTCTTTCACATATTGGTGTAATGTATGTGGAAGAAGATTTAAAGAGCCTTGGTTCCTCAAAAATCACATGAGAACACATACTGGTAAACCTGGTTCAAGAAATAAGCTTCAACAAGGTTCTGAAAGCCCAGTAACAATAAATGAGGTGGTACAGGAGCATGTAACTGAAAGTGTAACATCACCTTACAAAATCTGCATGGTGTGTGGTTTCCTATTTCTCAATAAAGAAAACTTAATTGAGCACAGTAAAGTGCACACCAAAGAGTCGGCGTCCAATGGTGAGAGCCCACAAGTCACTGATGGAGCCAATAAAGGAGGACTGGCTCAGAGAGAAGAATTTCTGCAATTTTTGAACTTAAGACCAAATGTGACTTCAGAAAAGAGTAGATCAGTAAAACCTGTGAAATGGATAGCTGAACTGGATCCATTCAATACATATCAAGCATGGCAGCTCGCTACCAAAGGTAAAGTTGCTGTTGGCCATGGACAGATTAAAGAACCAGGGCAAGAAGGAAGTACAGACAATGATGATTCATCATCTGATAAAGAAGAACTTGGTGAAATTTGGAATACAAATAAAGGTAGCCAGGTTAGTCAGACTGAAAGTACTGGGAGGTCAAAAGTAAATAAAAGTAGCAGTTGTCCAGGAAATGGTACCCTGTCCCAAGACAAACTGAAACATCCCAATGTTGAAGTGCCTTCTATGGAGATGGATCCTAAATTGTCACAAAACAAGGAGAAACCAACACACTGCTCAGAGTGTGGCAAAGCCTTTAGAACATACCACCAGCTAGTTCTTCATTCAAGAGTACATAAGAGAGATAGGAGGACTGATACAGAGACTTCAGCCACTTCTAGAACATACTGTGCAGACTTAATTGTAACCCTACATGAAAATGGAGTAGTAGATCGAACAGAGGGAGGCTCTGAAGATGGATCTGAAGATGGACTACCAGACACCCTTCATTTAGGTAAGAAGTATATATGAACATTTTAGATTAAAATAGCATAGATATCTTTGTTTTGTTTTTTTTGTACTAAGCAAGGAAATGTTAAATTATCTGCCTAATTTGTCCATCATAAACAATGACCAGACGATGATATAAAATGCCAGGGGGTGGTATCTCCATTTTGAGATCTCATTAACATATATAAAATATTTAATGTCCTTCTGTTTATGCTTTGGGTTTAGGAAATTATGATGGTAAATTAATTTACCAAACTGGATAGCAAGTGCAGGTAATGGTTAGGGAAAAAATTTACTAAAATAACTGGTTTAAAAAAAATTAAAAAAAAAAAGGTTTCAGAGTAACAGCCGTGTTAGTCTGTATTCGCAAAAAGAAAAGGAGTACTTGTGGCACCTTAGAGACTAACCAATTTATTTGAGCATGAGCATTCGTGAGCTACAGCTCACTTCATCGGTGATGCTCAAATAAATTGGTTAGTCTCGAAGGTGCCACAAGTACTCCTTTTCTTTTTTTAAAAAAATAGACTTTTAAATAGTTGATTGCCACTGGAAAAAGAATTAGTTGTCACTGCAGGCTTAAAATGAAATGCAGTGTAATGTACAAGCTTAAGTTAGTACTCTTTTTTTTTTTTTTTGCACTATTTAGGAAGAACAGGAGTACTTGTGGCACCTTAGACTAACAAATTTATTAGAGCATAAGCTTTCGTGGGCTACAACCCACTTCATCGGATGCATAGAATGGAACATATCGTAAGAAGGTGTGTGTGTGTGTATCTACATATACACACAGAAGGTGGAAGTTGCCATACAAACTGTACAAAAGAGGCTAATATTTAATTAGCCTCTTACAGTTTGTATGGCAACTTCCACCTTCTCTGTATGTGTGTATATATATATCTTCTTACTATATGTTGCATTCTATGCATCTGATGAAGTGGGCTGTAGCCCACGAAAGCTTATGCTCTAATAAACTTGTCAGTTTCTAAGGTGCCACAAGTACTCCTGTTCTTTTTGCAGATACAGACTAACACAGCTGCTACTCTGAAACCTATCTAGGAAGAGAATTCTTCTTGAGAAACTGCTTAGCAACTATAGTCCAAATATAGTGACTTTCTTTTGAAAAATCATAGAAATGTAGGGCTAGAAGGGACCTCAGGCGGTCATCTAGACAATCCCTGAAAGGTGTTTGTCTGTCCAGTTTTTAAGAACGTGCAATAATGGGGATTCCACAACCTCCCTTTGTAACTTTTCAGTGTTTATCTATCACTATAGTTAGAATGTCTTTTTCAATATCAAACCTAAATCAGCTTGTTTTACAGATTAAACCAATTACTTGTTCTGCCTTCAGTGGACATAGAGAACAGTTGATCGTATCCTGTTTATAACGGCCATTAACATATTTGAAAACAATTATCAAGCCCGCCCCTGCCCCGTTGTCTTGTCTCAAGACTAAACTTACCCACTTTTTTAACGGTTAATCATAGGTCAGGTTTTCTAAACTTCTAATTTTTGTTGCTCTCATCTGGATTATCTCTCCAATTTTTTCACAATTTAAAGTGTGATGCCAAGAACTGGACGCAATATTCCAGCTGAGGCCTCACCTCTACTGAGTTGAGAGGGACAATTACCTCCTGTGTCTGATTTACAACACTTCTGTTTTTACGCCCCAGAATATTAGCCTTTTTTGCAACTACATCACATAGTTGGCTCAGTCAATATGTGATGCTATGTAACCCCCCAAATTCTTTTCAGCAGTACTACTGCTACTACTAGCCGGTTAAACCTATTAAACCCTGCACTTGTCTTTGCTGAATTTCATCTTGTTGATTTCAGACCACTTCTCCAATTTGTCAAAGCTGTTCTGAATTCTAATCCAGTCCCCCAAAGTGCTTGCAACCTCTCTCACCTGGTGTCATTCTCAAATTTATTAAGCATATGCTCCACTCCTTTATCCATGTCATTTAATGAAAATATTGAATAGTGCTGGGCCCAGGACAGACCCCTGTAGGACCCTACTCAATACAATTCCACTGTTTGACAGCGAACCACTGACAACTACTCTTTGAGTATGGCCTTTCACCCACCTTATAGTAACTTCAACTAGACCACATTTCTCTTGTTTGTTTATGAGAATATCACATTGGACTGCCAAAAGCCTTACTAAACTCAAGATATATCCCATCTACAACTTCCCTAATCTACCAGGCCAGTAACCCTATCAAAGAAGGAAATGCCATGGTTTGGCATGATTTGTTGTTGACAAATCCATATTGGCCATTCCTTATAACTCTGTTATCCCTTAGGTAATTACAAATTGATTGTTTAATCATTTGTTCCAGTATCTTTTCACGTATTGAAGATAGCTTGACTGGTCTACAATTCCCAAGTTCTTTGTTACCCATTTTAAAGATAGGTATTATGTTTACCCTTCTTCAGTCTTATGGGACGTCACCTGTGCTCCATGAGTTCTGAAAGATAATCGCTTATGGTTCCAATATTCCTTCAGGTAGTTCCTGACGTACTCTAGGGTGCATTCAGTCAGGCCCTGCCAACTTGAGTGCATCTAACTAAAGTGTTCTTTAACCTGTTTTCCTATTTTAGCTTGTATTCCTTCCCCCTTGTTGTTAATGTTAATTGTGTTAAGTGTCTGATCACAATTTACCCTTTTAGTGAAGCCTGAAGCAAAATAGGAACACCTCAGCCATCTGTTGTTCACTCTTCTTCCCTGCTAAGTATAGGACCTACACTTTCCTTCATCCTTCTCTTGTTAAGTACGTGTGTGTGTGTGTCATTTCTTACTGCTTGTTGTGTCCCTTGCTAGGTGTAACTTACGTTGTGCCTTAATCTTTCTGATTTTGTCCCTACGTGCTTGTACTATTCTTTTGTACATATACTTAACAATGTGTCCGTGTTTCCACTTTCTGTAGGTTTCCTTTTGGGTTTTTTTTCCTCCAGGTTGTTAAAGTTCCTAATGAGTCCTACTGGCCTCTTTCCTCCATGTGGGAGTAGTTTGCTTTTGTGTGTCTGTCTCTTTGAGAGCTGGCAGTTTCTCCTGAACTTCTTTTCCCCTTAGATTTTCTTCCCATGGGACCTTAACTACCAGTTCTCTGGGCTTGTTAGTTTTGTTTTTAAGTCCGTTGTCCTTATTTTGGTGTTCTCACTTCTTCCTTTCCTTAGAATCAATAATTTCACGATCACTTTCACTCAAATTGCCTTCCACTTTCAGCTTTACAACCAATTCTTCCTTGTTAGTCAGAATGAAGTCTACTTAATTACTACTTCCACCTTTAGAAACAAAAAGTTGTTCAAGAATGTACTGGGCATTTTGTATTTTGACATATTACTTTTCCAACAGATGTCTGGGCAATCAGTCCTCCCTTACTATCAGATCTAGTGTTTTTTGGATATTTCTATTGATTGATCTAGAAATGTCTCATATAACCCCTCCTCCTGATTTGGTGGTCTATACTAGACTCTGACCATGACACAGCCCCTCTTTCTGTTTTTGTTTTGTTTTGTTCTCTTCTCTTTCTCAGACTTTCAAATGGTCTGCCTCTAATCTCCTTCTGGACCTCCAAACAAATGTGTATTTCTGAGGTCTAATGCAACACCTCCTTTTTTCCCCCACCCATCCTTCCTGAGCAACCCATATTCTAGCCATGAGATTTCTCACCCAGTCTCTGTGATGCAGTTAAGTAGTAATTTTAGCTTATGGACTAATATTTCCAGTTTTTCTTCCCCATATGGTCTTGCCATATTGTAAAATGAAAGTTATTCTTCATTTTCTGCTTTTGTGGAGGCAGGCAGAGCAGTCTAATGTTTAGTATCTGCAGATATTAGAACTTTAAAAACTGAAGAATTAACTCTAAACAATTTGGTCACTGCTCTTGTGTGTAGCATATTCCCTTGAATGATGTGAAGTTAGCAAAATTCAATGTTATGGACCAACATCCTTAAATTACCAGAAAGAGGAAAGGTAGGCAAGTTACTGGCATGTGAATTGACTAAGAGACCGGTATGCTTAAATACACTACTTGGAAGAAAAGTGCTAACACAGTTTCCTTGGCCAGAGTAGTCAGGATCAAACTGTTTGTTATTGCTGAGATTCAAAGTTCTAATCCTGTGTAGGACGGGAATATATGGAACATTAAAACTTTAACAATGTACTCTTTTGGGGATTAGGGTAAAAAAAAAGCAAAGATGGTATTTTAACTGGTTAGAATTTCTAACTGTGGTCTTGCATCTTCATCTTACATGTGACATACTTTGTGTCTGCATTTAAAGAAAGGATACTTGCATAACCTCAAGACACAGTGTACAGAATGTCCTGGCACACACTATTGCATTTTTTCCAATTTTAGCAATGTACAACCCTTAGTTTGGCTGCTGTGTTACTGATTCAATTAAGAAATGCTAAATGTACTTCTTGTTGCTCCTTCTCAGTTGCTGTTATCTTCCTGCATTAAAACAGTTATCATGAGATGTTGAGTCATAGTTCCAATGCATATATCAGTTTGAATGGGTGTGTTTTAAAACTATCACAAAATTTTCTACTAAATATAAATATAAATTTAAAAAATAAAAATAAAATACTTTCAGCACAAGTTTGAGCCATTTGAAGCCACTTCGGTATTTGACAAACTAAGTGATTAACCAAGTAAAAGGATGAATTTACTAAAAACAAAATCCTTTCTAGTCCATTTTGATCTGAGTGGTGACAGTTGGTGTTCTCAAAGGTGTACTTAATGCAGCCTGATTTAAAAAAAAAAAAAGTTGACTGACTTTTATAGTATTCATGAATAAAACTTTCTCCTCTTCCTTGTTAGACATTATGCTGCACTTGCTACCCTCTAGTGGTAACTATTGGTGCTTACACTTACAGAAAGAGACAAAGTTTCTCTAACTGCGAACTTGAAAAAAATGTTAAATTCTGTGAAACACTAGTCATGTCACTTCCTTTCCCCTGTATGTTTGCCAGATCTCAACTTAAGTATTAATAATTCCCAGGGACAAAAAATGAAGACCATTTTACCAAGACCTGTTGATACTAAAATGGTCTCCCCCAGCCATGATATTCCATTGATTAGTGCAAACTAATTTCTGCAGTAGTGTACTATAAGCCTGTATCTTATCTTGTCTAGTTTAAATTCCTGTCTTAAAGAAAACATTTGGTCTGTTTGTGGGCCATAAAGGATTTATAAGATATGGTATACACAATGGAGAGAGGCATACATGATTAAAGTTAATGAAATGTATTTGTTCAACTCTTAGGGCCTAGCTTTGGATTTTGTTTAAATCCCAATGGATCCTTCATCAGTCACAAACCACAATACTATCTGACGCACAACTGGAAGTCTCTTAAAACTCTCTTGACAGTCAGATAGCAGGAGTGTGCAGTAAAATAGATCAGAGGGGTTTTTGCCGATCTATATTGGGAGCTAGCCTCCCCCTAATTAAATGGTGGGGGGGGAGGTGATTTCTAGCAGACACTTGTGCTTTTGAGGTTGAAACAAATGGAGCCCAAATTTACATTTACTCCTCATAATGTGGGTTTGCATGTTTTTTTTCCTTACAAAGATAAAAATGAAGATGGCTTGGAAAGAGCAAAAGTTAAAAACCTTGGGGCCTCAAGAGAATGCAGCTATTGTGGAAAATATTTCCGCTCAAATTATTACCTCAATATTCATCTCAGAACTCATACAGGTAAAGGATTTTAAATTCTTCAGGAGAAGGTCTGCTTAAGCGAGATCAGAGGGAACTTTAGATTCCTGTTAAGAACAAATTAAAACTAAGATCTAAAATCTCCAATGTTGCAACTGAAGTGTAAATGAAACATAGCCTTAAACAGCGATGCATATTTATTTTAATTTCCTAAACTCAAATCTACTGTAAATTAGACTCACGCTAGACTCTTATGTCTCTGCTACACTTTGATTTGTAACGTTGTATCCTGCCTTTCACCCTTGTCTAATTATCACACTGCTTTTAAAAATCCAGAATACAACTCCCAAGTATGTGCCACTGCTGCTGTGTCAGAGACTGTTGTCCCTGTTTTCAGTAAAGCTTCTTTTCCATACCCCATACTTACTCCTCCTCCAAAGAAACTGTCTGTCAGTGTATTTAATGAACAGAAATGTCCCTATTTTTTTCTCAAAGGACTGTTTATACATTTGGCTAATATTATTCCCATTTGCTGACCAGCCCGTGTTGTCTTTGGCCATGCCGACATGTGGCTGCAATTGATCAAACGGGGTCCCTTTAATTATGCTTATTTCCTTTATCTGTGCTCAACAGATTGCTAACTGCCATCCGTACACCTTCTGAACATGTAGGAAAAACTCTCATCCTAACCAGAAGATGTCACTATAGTTAACAAAAAGACAAACAAACCGCCCACAAACAACCACTAGGTATAGTTCTTAGGGGTCATGGATCAATTTGGAGCCTGCATAAGAAATGTGTGTGTTTTGAGCAGGGGGAGGAGAAAAGAAGAACACTATATTTTCTTAGTCTTGTGAATTCTAAAACTCATTGAATCATTTAATTATGTTGAAGATTTTAAATCAATATGCATCAAACTTTTTCTCTGATGAAACTGTTTCAGGTGAAAAACCATACAAATGTGAATTTTGTGAGTATGCAGCAGCCCAGAAAACATCATTGAGGTATCATTTAGAGAGGCATCACAAGGAGAAGCAGGCTGATATCACAACAGATGTGAAAAGTGACAGCAAAGTTTTGTTACAGAGTCAGGGGATGGACCTCCTGCAAGCCACTGATGGTGCTCAAGAAACCAAAAACTTGAAAAAGTTTATTGATGGTGCCAAAGATGCAAAGGGCTGCCCACCTGTAAAGCAACAAAAAGAGATATTGTCTTCCTTTCAGAGCATATTGGGTGGTCCAGTCATCTTGACCATGAAAAATGATACTCGGGACTTAAAGAAGTGTGCAGTTGGTAATAGCTCAAATCAAATGAATGAGAACTCAGACGCTCCTTACCTGGATAAGCTAAAAGCAGAGGGAAAAGCAATGGAATCTCAGGCAAATGATCCCATTGATAAAAAAGAGAGAGATGCTTTAGTGACATTGGAGGGAGATGATATCCAGTTGATTGGTGCCTTAAAGGACATAAATGTGGAAGAAATGAGAGAGAGCGCCGAAAAATGCAAACACAAGCATATAATGGGTTCTCAAGAAAAGCCGTTAAATTTATCTACTGGGACAGTGCAAGAATGTTCAGTGATCTCAACTGCTAAAGGCTTGTTAGCAACCAGCACCTGCCCATTTTGTACTTATAGAACGTTTTATCCAGAAGTCCTTATGATACACCAGAGGTTGATGCATAAATACAATCCCGACACTGTTAACAAAAATGGTTACAGAAACAAGGCTTTGGCTAAAGCCAGGCGTACTGGATGCCCACCAGCTCTTCTTGGTAAAGATGTGCTTCCCCTGTCTCTTAACCCTAATAAAAGCAAGGCTTCCCTATCTATGCAACCAAAACAGTTGCATACAGAGAAGACTAAACAGTGTCCCCCTCTACAGAGCAAAGTCCCTGTTTTTTCTACTGTAGATCCCAGCAGTTCAGCGCCAAGTAACTTGAAGTCTTACAAACCGCAAAGCATTGGCGCTCAGGCGAGTAGCTGTCGGCAACCACAGCAAGATATATACTCAAATCCTAGTATTTCTTCAGTAATGGATAGAGTAAAAAAAGCTGAACCTAAAGCAAAAATTCTAAATATATCAGCTTCTCAACCTGGTGTAGTCAGTAGCAGCATCAATTGCTCCTATGATTCTCCTCTTAATGAATCTGCCTGGCTCAGTAATCGAGGAAGAGAATATCTCTGCAATAGATCTGTGGGTCACATAAACTTAGAATTTGGTGAACCATCTTCTAAAAGAGTGAAACCTAATCTGTTAGCTCTTGAACACGTTGACTCTGCAAGGATTAATTACAGAAGATATGACATGAGCAGATCTCGTGTTGCAAACAGATATGTAAATCTGTTACCTCAGGAATGTTCACATGCCAAACCTGCATCCTCTGTTTTGCCAACCAAACAAGGGCTTCTGAATTCAGATGAAGTTGATTCTCGAAATGTACTAACTATTCTGAAAACCTATGAGCCATATAGCCCTGGACCACTTTATGGTTCTTTTGGACCTAGCAATGGCCAAGCAACCAGCTCTCCAATAGAAGGTACTGTATTTTCTCTGTTTATACTCAACTATAATTCTGGTAAAACTTAAATTTTTGCTCTAACTTTAAGGTAAATGATTCAAATCAGATATTTAAATGCACAAAGCTGTCTCTGCATCACTAGTATCTACTGGTGCAAATGATGGTTTGTCAGCATTTTATTATCTTATTCAATGGCTTATGATAAACTTAAGGTCACAAGAAGTATTCAGACTTCAAATTCAATCAGTGTAACTTGTTGCTTCATATACACAATAACAAACATCTGTTGCAGGAAGCTGAAGTTTTCTAAAAGGTTAATTTTTAAGTGTTACTATGACAGCTATTCTTATTCTTGATGTCAAATATGTACTACTGTTAGTACTCCCAACCTTCATTGCAGATGGTCAGTTAATGTTTCTAGAGTATATTAAAGGATTATAATGCTAAATGTTAAACATTTAGCATCTCATGCAAAGAAACCTTGGACCCCATGGAATGTTTATCAAATTTCTTCCAAAGAGCATTTTTTTAAAAAAAAAAAAGTCCAACCTCCAAAATATATTAAATCCTGTAAAACTTACTTCAGGTCTGCCTTAACCCTATATATTCTACATCTGAACTAAAAACTTCAGTGGGTTACATTAATACGTAATTTTTAATAGAAGCTGAACACTTCATTAGAAATGTGTCTAACTAAATGTGTCTGTTTAATATTCAAATTGAAAAGTCCCATCACTAATCAATAGTATTAACATTTTATTGTAGTAACTTCATTTGGTAAATATCACTCTTAACCAAGATTTTCAAAACCAGGAGCCTAAAGCGAAATGCATGAATCCATTTTTAGGCACCTGCTTAATTTTACAAAAGGTTGAACATCTGAGAGCTCCCACTGAGGTCAACGTGGACTTGAGACACTAAATTTACTTATGGGGAAAAAAAACTTGAACTTGGGATCTTGCCATTTCTATCTTCACCTATTTTTATTTGTACTCTTGTACTGCAGTCTAACACAGCCACCAAAGTTGAAATGCTGTACTATGTAGAACTCAGTGGCTTTCTATTTATAGTCTGACATACGATTTGAAAGATGTATCTTTGCAACTTATCTATATCAATTGCTTTTTACAAAAACTCTCAAAATGTTGTAGACATAGAAAGAATTTCTTAACTTTAATTATGCCTCATAACCACTGAGCTCCATGGAAGCATGCGT
Organism: Eretmochelys imbricata; assembly: GCF_965152235.1. NCBI lineage: Eukaryota > Metazoa > Chordata > Testudines > Cheloniidae > Eretmochelys > Eretmochelys imbricata. Next base: position 14,458,076 of record NC_135584.1, read on the forward strand.
ATGAAGTACTCTTTAAACTTTGTCAGCAACTTGTCCTCTGTGGAAATAAGGTAATACATTTATAGTATATTGTGGTGTGTAACCAATATTGCTGAACCAGTTCAGGTTATAGCAGATGTGGTGATGGCAACATATTAAACCTGCATTTGGAAGTTGAAAGGTATAGTGGGTGTTGGTGGTTTTGGGTAGAGATGTGTAAACCTAGTCTCCACTAGTGGGAATATGGGAGGAAGAGTGACAGCTTTATTTCTCATCTGATGGATGAGAGGTGGAATGCAGTATCTGATTCATTTCTGAGTGTTTGAAATTATATTTGTGGTTCCTAGTCACATGGGCAGTGTCCTCTGCCATGTGTAGGCTACAGCAGCACAGCTAAGGTGTTGGATATTTCTACACTACACTACATCGATGGAAGGGATTTCTCCATCAATGTACCTAATCCGCATCTCTGAGAGGCAGTAAGTAGGTTGAAAAAGGATTCTTCCATTAAGTCGATCTAACTATGGTGCTCAGGGCATGACATTTTTTCACAGCCCTGAGCAACATAGCTAGGTTAATCTAATTTTTAAGCATTCAAGCCCAGGCCTTGAATGTTAACGTTGGCTGCTAGGGTATGTGACTTGCTTTGGAGACACATGAAATAGTGAGTTGGGTATGGGTTCTCTGGGTTGGGAGGCTGTATGTCTTCATTCTTATATAAATAACAAGAAAGGGAGTAAAAGGGGGGAAATAGTCTGATGGATGGGCTTTTTGAAAAGAGAAATATATCGAAATACCTTAAGTAACCTGGCTTTTCGCAGAAGTTATTGATAAAATCTTAACTTTAGCTGAGTACTGAAGTTTTTTAATGTGGGAGTTTACTTTTAGAAAGCATTTAAGCCTTAATTTGATGTGGACGTTATCTGTCTGTAAACGTTACTTTGCTACCGTTATGTATTTTCAGTAAAACACAAGACCGCATTGGCAGCAGAGGTAGAGCCTGTAACTTCTTTGACCAGTTGACGGCTAGACACAGAAACAGCCATCCACTAGTCACATTTATAAACTCTGAAACAGTCTTGGCCTTTCATCTTCTGGTTAAACTGCTTGTGAATAATGTTCAGTTTACATGCTCAGAAGAAACTGATGGTCTGTCCTTCAGTCTAAATGAGGGCCTTCTGTGGATCTTGAAGCCATCATTGGCCATGCAACGCAAGGCCTACATGCAATAATCCAAAATTTCAAGAAATGTTCTAGGTATTAATGAATAGAACCCTACTGATTCTGGTGAAATCCAGGAGGAGGAAATTGAGGGGAACACATCAAGCCCCTTGCTCGCATCTAGTAGCGTATGCGTGCGCACACATCTGTATATATCTATCTCAGGTCTGCCAATCCTCTCAGTTTAAAATATTGACAACCTGAATGGCTTTTTCTGCCTGAGAGGAGATAATAAGAATAGTGACATGGAGTAGAGGATGGGAAGGGAGGCCACATGGCAGAATGGGGTACAATGGGTTGGCAGGAGAAGTTATGGAGGTGAGACAGACACAGCCAGAGACAAAGGGAAATGAGGGAATTTCAGGGAGTCCCTGAAATAAAGGGATGGGAATTTGCAGGGGTTGGGAATGCAACAAACCCCTTTTGTGTGATTGAGTTCAACTTACAGAAGCAACAAAGCATGAGAAACTCTATCTAGATTCCTGTAATGCCTATGTTGGAGTTCACCTGGATTTTCTCCTTCCTTTATGCTTCTTAAAAACATCTGTAAACCTAGCCCTCTTCCTATGCTAAAACTTTATGGCATCTGATGGAAATTCTGCTTCTGAAATCTGAGCTTGTGGACATCATAATACACACATTGCAGCATGTGGCAATTACTATATCTATAGGAACAGTCCTACAGGTGCAGTTTTCTGCACCTCGAGGCAGTAAGGTCTATAGCTTGCAGGTGAGAATGTAAACTTCATCAAATAAGTTCTGTAGTTTCCACTTCTTAGTCATCTAAACCACCATTTTCCCCCATAAATGGTCAAAAGGCCTCAGTTAGATACTACATTGAAGAAGCCTTAGAAGTACCTAGATAGAAACCAAAGGTAGACTTTCTAGGCCAATACATTTTTGAGATGACATTCAAAAATAATTAAACCTCTTGCAAACTCTCATCTCATTGACTTGTCCCATTAGCCTCCAACTCTCAGATAATCCTCTTGATGGTGCCCCATACATGAGTAAATTCAGATGGATTTGTTTTTGGGGCTGGGGGCGGGGGTTGGGGTTGGGAAGAGGAGACAGCCAAATTGTGCTAAATATTAGACACTTAATGGACAGGTTGCAGATTGAAAAGAAGTCTGTTGTTGTTCTGTGGTATAAGTTACAGAGAAACTTTCTTACACATTAAAAGTATGCAGGTGTACCTAAAAGTAGTAACAACTAGTAACTCTTAAGGGATATGTTTTATAAGATAGCATATGCAAATAGTTTGCAGGTGTACAGCTGCAAGTTCTGGTACCCTTATTTCTCCCTGATGTTCTAAAACATGATGTTAAACCCCTTTTTATGGCCTGTTTTGTCTTGTGGAAACATTATTTAGGTCCTATGAACATGTTATATCACGTTAAATGCTGGATCAAATTGTCATGAGAATATGTTCCATTTGGCAAACTTGATTAAACCACGTTTATTGCTCGTAAACTGTGCCAGTTTGCATTGCCCTGAAGAGACAGAAACATTCTGAAACCGCTCAGTTTGTGTTACTCTCAAATTAGTCATCCTTTGCAGTGGCAACACTCTATCAAGTGTAACCTGTTGGCTGATTGATCTGGCCAAGACTGAAAATTGAAGACAATTGCTCAGACACATTCCAGCAATTTTGTAGATTATGTTGAAATTAATTTAGCTTTGCCATTTAAATTTAATTAAAGCCTTACTGGTTTTTTCACACTGCATTTAAGGCTTTCATGGAATATAGACAGTTTAGCTCTTGTATCCTAATGGAGTATTGGTTCTTGAAACAGACATGACCTTTTTCTAAGTTTTATTAGCTTAGGTGAAAAACATTGCATAAGATTTAATATGATCAAGTATTGATTTAAACCTGTATTTAGAAATCTTGAGTGATCCCTTTAGTAATTAAATCAATAAGCACAATACTGCCTTGGTAATGGCATTACAAAGTCTGTCCATGTAAATACATACAAAGATTTAAAACAAACAAAAAAAAAAACCTAAAGCTTTCTGTACACTTACTATCACGTTGAAAAGAAACTTAATCTTGAAATGCAGCCTGTTACCATGGCATAGTAAATTATCAAAAACTTCTGTTTGAAAATGATGCATATAAAGCATATAGAGGAGGTAGAAATCCTGTACCTAGCACCACATCATTAAGACAGATGACTTGTTCAGTTTTAAAATAAATTAAATTGAACACGTCTGTAAAGTAGTTTACAATGCAAGCCCAATAAAAGTTGTTGTGGTAGACATAAGGCAATGTAGATTCTAGTTCATTGGAAATATTCACTTTTAGACTAGTATACTGGTCTTTTAATAAATAATAGCTGTTTTGAAAAAACTTGCGTGTTATATTGTGCTTACATGTTGCTGATCTGTGTAAGAGGAAAACTTTAAGCCCTGGTCTACATGGGAGGGGTGGGGAGTGGAGGGGGAATTAACTAAGTTACACAACTTCATGGGAGGAGGTATTGTTTCATATTCTCTGTGTATATATAAAGTCTGCTGCAGTTTCCACGGTATGCATCCGATGAAGAGAGCTGTAGCTCACGAAAGCTCATGCTCAAATAAATTGGTTAGTCTCTAAGGTGCCACAAGTACTCCTTTTCTTTTTGTAGCTGAAGTCGACATACTTAGATCGACTTACTATGGTGTCTCCGCTGCGGTGAGTCGACTCTCCCTGCGGCACTGGAGTACAAGAGTCGATGGGAGAATACTTAGGGGTCGATTTATCACGTCTAGTCTAGACGTGATATATCGATCGATTGCTGCCCACCTATCCAGTGGGTAGTGACTACATACGCTTAGTAGAATGAAAGGGTGATGGAACCTTTATGTGTATATGGGAGTGATGTTTCATATAAGGCCTTAATATTAAGTTTTTATTTTTTCTTAGATGCCTAAAATTCCATACCACTTTTTTAGGATTGTTCTTCTGCAATATGTCTTTATTGTACCTTTAAAATTGTTGTGCTGTGCATTGGTTTGAGTGCTGTCTTCTACTCCATAGCGGTCTGCACTTCAGTGGCAAAGCGTACCTACATAAGTAGTTTGTGTAAAGCACTTTTGAATCATTGGGTGAAAAGGCACTGTAAAATCACTTCACTTGCAAATGAAAAGGGCATTGAGTAAATTGTATGATGAGCCTTGTTTTCCAACTAATCTTGTTAATTCCTCTTAAAATTTACTTTATCAGGAAAAAGGCCGGTGTCATACCAACACTTATCTAACAGCATGCTACAAAAGCGAAGTTATGAGAGTTTTATTGGCAATGCACGTTTTCGACCAAATGACAAGAAAACTTGATTATTTACTTCAAGAAATGGTAAACAATCCTGTTAATTAAATGACTTTACTTTTGATATTTGTTAAATCTGGCATCAAATATAGTGGTACATGAAATTATTAGAAGAGTTATGGAAAAAAATGATGTGAATTAGGTCAGTGAGAAGAATACAAAAGTCCCCTTTACTATGAAAAATTAACTAAGTATCATGGTCAGTGTTTAGGATTGTATTTTTGAAAAGTCCAAATGACTTGGTTTAGAACCTTCACCCTTGATAGTAAATGTGGAGGAACTTGTTTTCCAAAATAAATGGGAGCATGAACAATATTTAAATTAAATCTATTAAACTAGATTTAAAGGGTTACAATATCAGTCTATTAAAGTGTTCAAGGGAAGGATGTACACAAAGTTAAAATGTGAGTTTAAAAACCTACATGGAGAATTAACTTACAAATGAGGAGGCAGCTGATATTAGCTAGGATTCATGCACTTATGAAAACTTGATCTCTAAACTTGATATCTAAGCTATCATGTCCGACAAATTTCCCTGCCAGTTCATTGCACTGCATTTTTGAATATTCACAAGATGGTGTGAAATAACTAAAGTTCCACTGCTTGAGTCAAACTTTAACTGTTTTTCTGGATAGAGATTGCATGACATCCTGTATATCATTCCTCTGGAAACACTTCCTGATGTTCAACTCCTTGACATTGACACCTCATGTATTATATGTGCTTGGAGTTGTATAACCTTATTAGTTAGTTATTTCCCCAAGAGGGGTAGGGGGAAGTCTTTTGTAATCAAGGCAGTCGGCTGTAACTCTGGAGTTGGGATTTCTATGTAACCTTGGTCAAGTCACATAATCCACCTGTCTCAAGTCACTAAAATCTAGGGTAGTTCTTACCATATCCTCAACAGTGAGAGGGAACTGTTTTTGACATGTTTATATGCTCAGTTGATGAACATAAACAGTTCTGTATCCAGTTTTTACTCTTGCTTTATATATTAATTCTCTCTAGTCTCTGTTTTTGTTCCTCTTTCTGGAATTTCTTCCAGTTCAGGTAGATGCTGCTTGAATGCTGCAGTGTCCAGACCTATACAATAATTTACATATTGTTCTACGTGCTCTAGAGATCTGAACTATCACCTCTAGTCCATAAAGCAAAGCTTTTATATCTACTGCACGTTAGATTGTTTTGCTACAGCACTGTCTCTTGGGTCTCTTTTGACCATTTTTTGCTAAATACCTCCCACTCAAGTTTCTCTTCCTCCCCCCCGCCCGGATATCTGTCTGTCTAACTTTATTTCCTGCTTATATTTCTATTCATGGTTTGAATGTCTTGAAAAGCTGATTTAATTGCCAATTTTTAATCTACCAAATAGATGCCACATTTCATGTGAAAACATTGTGTCTAAATATGCCTATTAAAGAACGTGTATATAAATTTCAATTTTAATATTTAAAGATCTTTCTCTAGCTGCATTATTTGAATTTTATTAGTTTATAGCACAAAACTATTTTTGGTTTGTTCTAGGTCTGAGGACGCAAATGCAATTTTTGTGGAGTTATTACTTGCAGTTCATCCCTTGAGAGAAATGAATGGTGAAAGCTACTGAACTAAGCTGTGATTGTACTGTATATAAAACACTACAGTTTTATAATATTGGTTCGGTTAACATTTGTACCAAATAGTCATAAAAAATTGTAGTCTGAACAGTTGGGTTATAAAGGTGTGGAGAATGTATATCTCAATGTTGGTCTTGAATAATATTTTTCTTTAGAATTAATTGACCAAATATTAGGTAGGAATTATATTTTTATGTACTTGAGTGCTGCTGAAAAGAGATCCTCTTTGAAATAGTATATAATCCTTGCACCTCAGGTAAACTCTGTAAATATCTAAGCATGTTGGTTTAACTACTGTTCCTTTTTCATAGAGGTGGCAGTTTCTCATTTTGCGTTTTTTCTGCTATTACTGTTAGGTTTTTAAATAACTTTTTCAAATGAACTATGACATTAAATTGTTCAGTTTAGAAGTATTGTGATCATCCTAGCTAAGGTGCTAACTCTTTGCTGTTCAATCTTGCACATACTAGGACCATAATTTGTTGAAGCAAACTCTCTGCTTCTGTTGAATTGATGTTTCCAGCAACTTATCTTAAAAAGCAAAAGAGAGAAGCAGTTCTTGTCACATCCTGTTCAGGATCTTTCATAGTGTTCCTAGGACAGTCAGAATTCTCTCCTTATGTTAATTTCATAGTCTCTGAAATGAATATCTCCACCAACTGTTAAAAACTCTAGTAGCAGAATGTACGGAGGACTCACAGGACAAACAGGAAATATTTGAATACTTCAAGTGTTTAGGTTTTTACCAAATGTAATACACTTTCATTTAGGAAAAACATAGTATCTTTATTTTTGCATCATTTTGTCCAGACTCAGAAATAACATAAATATGTAACAGGCTTACAATAAAAACCATATGGAACTGCGAAGTTTTCTTAAGGGGATGTGGCTTATCATGGTTTGGCCTGCTTGACTGTGCTCAGAAGCTTCTTGAAATCCCTTCTAGCATCTTAATTACAAACTGAAGTGTTGGAAGTATACTAAGGAACAATCTGCTATGGGAGAACTGTGGTCCCTGTATTTTTATGAAGACAGCAGGAGTTTTTTCTAATGCACAGGCAACTAAACTTGTTAGAGGATGGCCAGATATCTGCCAGTTGAGCTGTTGCATATTTTGACTTTTTTTGTTTCTACATAAAGCCTGTAATTGAGACTTGATTCTTCTGTACCTAATTTTGAATTCCATATATTTTAGTAAAAAAAATAATTTTTTTTGCACTGTTCATTTTGCTCTTTGCCCTTCATATAGCAATTGTAAAATAGCCAAGCATAGAAATTCTTGTTTTCATTATGCAAATTGAGACTTTCTAGTTGTATGGCTTAGTTCCTGTAATTTAAATGGAACCTAATTTTAATGTCTCTGTAAACTGGCGATGTAATGAAGTGCTGTGTATCAGGAAATTGTACACTATTTACTTTTTTTCCTGTTCATAAGCTGAGCCATATGTACATAATCTAGATTGTTTTCCTAGTTTTGCACTTTTATAGCTTATTTTTTTGAAGATGAATTCACTTGGAAGATGGCTAATCTATTTTTTTGTCTGATCTTTCAATGAGTCTTATAGAATGCATGCTGGAACAGTCTTTATACGTTTTAAGGGGATATGTGATTAAAAATTCCACAGGGCTGCATTAAGAATGAAATCTGAATTGCCAAATCTGTCTTTAAAAATCTTTTTTTCATGCTGGTACACTTTTTCAAGTTTTATTTTTTGGCCTCCTCCTAAATCTCTCGGGAATGGATAAGAGAACAATGTACCTAAAGATTTGCCCATTTCATGGAGTTACAGCCCTGTACTTCAAAGTATACTTTTGCCCATCAGTATTAACTATTGGGATACTACTGGTTTTTATATGTTTCTTTGGAGAGAACAGTGCATGTATAGAGGTACAAGTTGTTGATTTTGTTTTATTTATTTCATTCTATTTTGTCTGATTTTTTTTTAAGATTGTTGAAACCTTAAGTTGTCAAGCAGTAGACACATTACTCATTTAATTTATAATGTATTTCACTTTAGCTGAGTATGTTATTACATGTGGATGTAAATATATATTTGGTGTTTTGCAAATCTGGCTTTTTGTCTTGTTTTATAAACTTCAGAATATTTTAATCTTCACTTGAGTGACGCTGGATAGTGAGTATAATATATGTTTAAATGATCGAAGGTTAGTTGAATACAAGCTTCCAGACAACTAATTTGAAGAATGTCTATTTAGCTGTCTTTCTAGAAAGATTGCAAAAGAAGCCCATACTCCCCTTCAGTTAGCTCCACTTGATTACGTCTCCTAGATTTACACTCTATGCAATGCATTCTTAACGGTGGATGGAAGAGATCAGAATCCTCCATAGATAATTCAGATAATAAGGGGTGATCTTTTAAGCTTCAGACTTGCCATGGACTTAGTGTTCACTGAGGACAAATGCCTTCTGAAATAATTGTGAAAACTGGATTTGGGTGTATGGGGGGGGAAGAGGGGCAGGAGTTGGAAATATGATGTGTTTAAATGCCTGACTCCCTCTGAAATCAATGTGAAGTAAGTGCCTAAACTCATTTGAGGATCTTGGCTTTAATCGTCAATGAAGGAGAAGGCCATGGAAAGCCTGGAGCTTAAAAATAAGCATTGGAATCAGAGGAAAAAATGACTTTCTTTAAAGTAGTACGTGTAGGGACTAGGACTGTTTCTCACTCATAACTAAAATGTTTGAAAATGAGAACCTCAGCTGTGTGGTTAAGGCTTGTCTACACTGGTTTTAAGGTGTGTTTAAGGTGACTGTCATTCACTCTAGCAAAGGAGGTCTGCAGTAGATCCTGTAGTCTCCTACTGAAGCACAAATGGGATCTACTCTAAGCCCTACTGTGCAATCATTAAGATGTAATTACTATCCTCCTTTAATATGAACAGCAAAATAAACCCACCCTGGTGTATGAAGAGTGGATAATATATATGGAATGACTAAAATGCTTAATTTAGGGTCTCTTGCTCTTCTAAAGTCTGAGATTTTTTGCAAGTGTGTGGTTTTGCTATTCTTCCATTCTCGCTCTCTCCTGCCCCACCCCACATTGCTAACTGGAGTGAGATATCTTCCGCAGGTTTTAGTTCCACATAGGGATACACTAACTTTCTGTGAAATAGTATATATGAACTAAGACCCCAGGTCAGGTGTAATTCCAATGCCTGGGCACAAAGTGCCCAATATATTTCTAAGATCTCCATTTTAATGGATACTGAGCTGGGACTTGTCAAATACAGCGGAAGATTTAAATTGACCAGGAAGGGAAGCAAATATGGAGATTCTGCAGTCTGATGGTGTGCAGCCTGTGGTCCAGGAGTCACGTGTGCCTCTTTGGGGATCTAAATTGTGGCCCTCAAAAGTATGTGAATGTGAATTTAATTATGATGTAAGGGACCAGACACCAGCTATGGGTGAAGTGAATAAAACTGCACCAACCATTCCTCCTTCCTGACCCTAAATCCTCTTTGCTGGGGATTGTGGGGAAGGAGGTACCAGAAATAGCTATGCTTGCTGGGAATCAAAGCATGGGAATTTCTGTGGCTGGTTTCTATTCCCTTTGTAGCACCTGAATTGAACAAAGGCAGTGGACCAATGCTGAGAATCTGCCCCTAAATAATGTTTGTGGTCCTCTGACCTTTTCATGTATTCATTCCTCAAGTTGAAATGACTGGACTGCTATGGTACCACTTAGTGTTTTGGTGCTTGTCGCTGGCAGCTATATGGGGTGCTAGCTCTTGCTTTTAGATGTGGATAAAATCCTTACGAGACACACCAGAAAAATATAATGGATTTAAACTGGTCAGATTCAGGGGACTACTTTCCAGTGAAGGACTGGAGCTCTTTGTTCACATACAGGTACTCACAGTGAGGAGGGATGTTGATGCATTCTCCTTTGCACCTGGTTGGACAAATCTTGTATGCAGTTTCACTGCTTTAATTGTTTGTTTGCTTTCTGGTCTGCAAGGGCCTGCTGCCATCGAATAAGTATCAGACCCTTATTGGGCTGGCCAGACGAGAATTTCCTTTTGTGAAAAATAGAAATTTTTCACATTTGGCAACACAACAAAAGAGACCTTTCAAATTTTTTCTTGAAAAAACACTGGACACCAATCATTCTTTTCTCAGTCTTTCCTGTGGGTGCTGCTCCACTTTGTGTAAATAAATATTTATGGGACCAGAAAGAAGACTGACTTTGGTAGACTAGTAATTAGGGAACTTGCCTGTTCTTTTCCCCACCTCAGAAATTCCATGTTGCACCTGAAACCTTCCAAGCACACTTTGTCAAATTAAGTTTCCACAAAACATTTTAGTTTTGACAAAATACTATTTTCCAAGGCAGCTGTACTTATTAATTTTGTGTATTCACCATGGCTTGCTTATGTATTTGTATCACTAGAGCACATAGACGTCTTGACTAAGATCAGGAGCTCCTTCAGCTAGGCACTGAAAATACATAATAGGCTGTGCTTATTCCAAAGATTTGTCTAATAAATAGGAAAAAATTGAAGTATTAACCCCATTTTTCAGATAGAACTGAGGTAGAGATTAAATGGTTTACCTTTTGTCATACATGAACTCCATGTCATAGCTGGGATTAGAACTCTGCATCTCAGTTCAGTGCATTAAGCACAAAATCACCCTTTTTCTCCGGGTAAGAACTTTTTCAGTTATTTTCAGCCTTTTAAGTATTGCTTCCACCATTACTGAAAGTTGTCATGACCCTGAGACTAATATCACTGTAGTGATGATGGGAGTAGGCTCGGAAAGTGTGTGAGATTGTGCCAGCTGATATAAAATGTATACTAGGTACAATTTTGGTTAGAAAATACCATATGCAAGAGGACAAAAATGTCAGTGCAATTTTCAGGTCTATTATAAACACGCCTTTTAAAATGGCCTTGTTAAGCTTTTTGTATTATAAATCGGTGATTAAGGTAAACGGCAAGAAATGTGCTGAATTGGGGAAAAGATTTCAAACTGTTTTTCTAGATTATTATATAGTAGGCATCCATTTTAGCACTTAAATACTGTATGTGCTGCACTGTTTTAGTCCTTAAGGCATTTCTTGTCCATGAAATGTACTAATATACAGATAAAGCTGGCCTGGACTCTTCTGATTGAAACTTGTGGGGGGATGAGAGGGTTTGTTTTGACAAATTCCTTATTTTGTGTTTTTTCTTCAAAATAAATTGTCCCACTTTGACATTTTTTTAAATAACTTTTATTTTCAAATTTAATAAAACTTGAATAGAAATGTAAAAGTCCCTTTGAGATTAAACATTTTAACTGACCCATTCTGAAATATTTTGATATTTAGTTCATGAAAGCTTTTCAGATTTTTGACTCAGATTTTGATAAAGGATTTTTTTTTAAGGTGTGTCTCATGATACAGGAAAACAGTTTCTCACCAGCTCTCTACATACAGACACTGAATTAGACCACATCAGTGTATGCAGCCTATGATTTCAAACCACTGATACATACCAATTCAACTCATTTAGTGAATTGTTTTTTCTAAAGATGGAACATTTGAATGAGGGTTTATATTAAAGGGATGCAGTGGAAAATACGGTCCAGAAGAGAGTGTGGGGGTGTTTGATATCATTACAGTAAATCAAAGCCAGATCTTTGGTGTTCTGGAATTTATTAATATTGCAGTGTAAGCCCTTCAGTTTTAACTGTGGTGAGTTAATATATTTTTACTTTACACTGTTACTTGATGACCTCCAAGGTCTTTTATCAATATTATTTTAAGCCTTTCCACTGTCCTATGAGAAGTGAGCACTATCCCAGGTGAGAGCTGAGGAAGCAAAGGAGTAAAGAACAGGGTCACTATGGGTGCAGCTACACTAGAGAGTTTACAGTGATGCAGCTGCACCGATTCAACTGCACTGCTGTAAGTTCTCTAATGTAGCTGTTCTATGCCGATGGGGGAGAGCTCTCCCGGTGGGTTAAATACTCTAGCCCCTACAAGCCACGCTAGCTATTTTGGCAGAAGAAGCTCTCATGGACATAGCACTGTCCACAACGGAGCTTATGTCAGTGTAACTTTATATCACTCAAGTGGTTTATTCACACCCCTGAGCAATATAAGTTATGCAGACATCAGCTGTATGTAGATATAGCCTTAGTCAGGAGCAAAAATAGAACAGATTTGTTCACTGTGCTCCATTTGTTACACCAAGATAAATCTGGAATGGCTTTATTGCGTGCTATGAAGTTCTTCTGGCTCTATGGAGAACAGGAACTAGATTCAGGACTTCCTGCTTTAGCCACTAAACTAGCCACAGTGTAAACTAAGAATTTATATGTAAACAAAATTAAGCCTTCTGAGTTCTCATAGTAACTGTTTTTCCTTTTATGCAAAGCACTATGTTCTGTTCCACCTACAAGCAGAGTATCATTACAGGGCTTTGAGTAATGTCTAAAATGCTGGAATATAGAACAAAAATGTATGATTTCACTACTGTAATTATAACTGTCAGATCATTTGGGTGATAGCATTAATGGTAATATTTTGTTTGGAGAAATTCACCCCTGTGCTTTTTAATAAAATTGTATAATCAAAGAAAATGTTCTATTCTTTGATTTAAAATTATAAGGAAGGAACATTCATTTTCTCTTACTAGGAGGGTTTAGTACTGACTTACAAAGCTTAACACCCTTGCCCCCCCCCCCCCTTCTTAACAGTAAAAGAAAACATGGGGAAAATTGGCAATATAGTACACTGCAGCTCAATCTTTCCAAGATATAAAGTATTCATTCACTAATTTGTGCACACTTAAACATACTACATTTAATTAGGATTAGCAGCTTTTTTAATTGCAGGTGATTCATGGGGAAAAGTCACTTACTTCTGAATGCATTCATGCATAATGACATTAAAATAAACTAAAATAGGTTTAAAAACTAGTGAACTTCATTCATACTTCATTGCTCCTAAGAAAAATTAGTTTAGAAAGTGGATCATATATAGTAAAATCCTTTTATTAGGGAAAATATGGTCCACATTTTCAAACAGGAATGCCACTGCAAATGTATAATTTGTACATCCAATTATGCAAATTGAGTGCACAGTAATCAGGCATGCTCGTATGCACTTTTCAAATCTGTAATGTCACTGCAATCACAGCAGTGATGTATGTGATTTAAGTGTGAAATTGTTTATACATTTTTTTGTATGTATGTGTTTCTCACTGACAAATTTAGTGAGACTTAATCTCTGAGAATTCCTAATGCGACGGAACATAGGCCTTGAACATAATTTTTTTTTAATGAGGCCGGGCAATGTGAAAGAACAGGGGAATATTTTTTTAATTCACTAGTTGTGGATCCCTCTAGTGTAGTGTCATGTCCATGCTCCCCACAGGCACCACAGTGTACTGAACCGCGCACACGACTGGGAATTAGCCCCTAGTACGTTGTCACCTTGGTCTCCATTTGAAAACACTGCCCCCAAATTATAATATATGAAAGTACTGTAAAAAGGAGTTAAAGGTAGATTAAAAATAATGGCATAGCTCCTGATTATGGATTGACCTGTGTTCTTCCCTATCACCATCCATTCATGTCATCTATGTCATGCTTTGCTGTTGAGGCTAATTTACAGTAAGCTCCTGGGGATAAGGACCTGCCAGTTTTATGTATCTATTCATCTATGTACACATCTGTTACTATATAAATAATGGGCCAAATGGTGTCCCTATGCAGGAAAAATCCCTATATTGGTCCAGGAAACTCCATTAGATTCCTCTAGTCTTCCATTAGTGATTCTCTCCCCGCCTCCACCCCCCCGCCCTTCATGGATGAGACAGGGCAAAGCTGCAGATCCCTCACAATCACGAGAGGCCAGGCCCTCAGCTCAGAGTGCTTGTGGCTAATGAACCTGTTTTGATCTATCCCTGAGTGTGGCTTAAGTGGAGCCAGACTGACAGGTCTTCCTCTGATGGAGCAACCTCTGGGACTTGTGAGGGGCTGCAGTGGTTCTCCTGACTGAAGGGGGTTCTGGTTAAGAGTTAATGCAGCTGCTGGATTCTCTATATAGTTGGGGGGATGGTGCACAGTTCAGCCACCCTCAGTCTGGCAAATCACTAGCCCTGAAGAGGGCCACCCAGGCAGAAATGGAATGACAATAGATGTTCAGCCCAGCTGTGAATGGGCTTCCACTTTTGTGAGCACAAGTAACTGCAGATGTAATTTTGTTCTGGCAATTATTTGTACCCCTACGTTAGGTTCCTTGTACTTTTAAGCACCTTATTTGCAGGTGGTGCCCCAGAGTATTTATGGGTGTGATTTTCAAAAGTGCTCAGCATCAGTCTAACAGCTGCAAAAGAAGTTAATAGCAAAACTCTTAATTTCAATGGGATAGATGAACACTCGGCATATTTGCAAATCCCGCTTTAGATGCCAAAGTGGCTTAAATGGTGTGTACAAATACATAGGGCAGAAAAATTGGAGGCCTTCTCCTGATGATCCAGTCCTAAATGATTTGGCTGACTGTCAAAGGAAGTCTGTCAAAACCAATGTTAGTACCTGGGGTCTTTACTAATGCCTAAACTATTTTAGATTAAGTAAAAAGAAAAGGAGGACTTGTGGCACCTTAGAGACTAACCAATTTATTTGAGCATAAGCTTTCGTGAGCTACAGGTGCATCCGATGAAGTGAGCTGTAGCTCACAAAAGCTTATGCTCAGATAAATTGGTTCATCTCTAAGGTGCCACAAGTCCTCCTTTTCTTTTTGCGGATACAGACTAACACGGCTGCTACTCTGAAACCTTTAGATTAAGTGCTAAACATAGTAGTCTGTTACCTTGTACCATCACCACCTGTTTGTTGATCCACCTTAAATGATCCAATCTTTGGGACAGAGACCATCTTTTCATTCTAAAGTGTATACTACCTAACACAATGGGGCCCTAATCTCTGTCTGGGGCCTCCAAGTCCTACCATAATAGAAATATAACAGACAATATAATAGAAATAATATCAGATGAGAATGGGAACACTTGAGTTCTTTCCCAGTTCTGAGCTCAGTCTTTTTAACTGTCTGATGTCTTAGGGCTCTCTCTACAGTGTGGAAATTTCCTAAAAATTACCTGCCATTAATTCAGCAGTTCACCAGTGTTAGTGGTAGAAGCATGAGAGGAGACAAACTGATGATTGCTAACATCATTTCAATCACTGGGTCAAGTAGATAGGGCTGAAGGGGAACTCTCCCTTTCATTTCATTCACTTGAAGTTGTATCCTAGCTACCCTAAGTAACACACTGGGATTTCCTGTTTTCCAGTAAAGGCTGAGAATGTGTTTGAGCATTAGGTGGCAGTACTAGCATGCAGTAATCATCTGGAACAGATGCTAAATGGAGAAAGATTGGGACTAAAAATGTTGAAGGGACTGTATATCTGAAGGCCAAGCTTATGCTATGTTACTAAATTAGTCGAGAGCTGCATGAGTCGTGGTAAAAAACAGATGAACATAAAGCCAACCCAGAAGATACCATACACACACAGCTTTTGATCTATTTGACTGACTTGTGTTTAAAGGAATCACAGTACATAACCAGACACCCTCACTTACAAGTGAGATGAACCAAAAAGGAAGCCCGCAGAGACAGTAATGTTCTCTGATTTAATCTCTTCAGCTTTTCAATATTTACTGAAATGTGTTGCTGCAGAACACACTTAGTGCACAATTTAGCTCCTGGCTACCATTATTTTTGGCTGTTCAAGACATGTAAGATTAATTAAAAGTATTATCTAACAATACATATCACTTTGTGACACACATCCCTCTGACTGGATTTTAATGAAAGCTCTCCCTGTTCATTGGCAGAGCTGGTCAAATTAACTGCAAGTAATAATTGTGGTGTACTCAGACATTAAAAAATCTAAGAATTATTAAAAAATGTTTTCATTCGTAAACCAGCTGTCGAGATTGTCTAATAATGTTCTGCAAATAACCTGTGATGCATTTTTTCTTCATTGAATAAATTTTGCAAATACACTTTCCATGATTCCAGCTCTTCTCTTGTGACTTCCAGATCACTGGAAGGGGAGGCGAAAAGGTTGAGTGGGGAGAAAGGAGGAGTGGACTATGCATGTTTGTAAATGTGTGCTATTTTCTGGGCTCTGTTCAGAAGTAGTAGCTGTGCACTTTGTTTGAAGCTGAAGAAATGAAGATGAAGAAAAACAAACATTATTACCTGTACTAAAAATGCCACCTTAAATGACTAGAGATGCAACAATTTTACAACTGTACTTTATTTTTCACTATTAATACTGTTGGTTTTATTCTCTGCATTTCACTCTGCGTGGACAGAAAAATTAGGCTGGCCAGTATTTGTTCTCTTGCATTAACTCAAAACTGTTGGTTTTGGGTTCAAATCCTCTGTCAGAAAGTATTTAATTGAAAATTTAAAAAGTAACTGAACAAAACATTCCTATTCAAATGAAGGCATGTAAGAATCCTTTTAATCAACTCTAAATTTCAGGCTTCGACAATTTGACAAGATCCTACCTCAAGTTTGTTTCTTCCCTGGTAAGAATTTGTGGTATTTACCTCTCTGACTCCAAAGACCTGGATTGATTACCTTTAAAACACCAACTGTTTAAAGAAAGAGATTTTTTTTTTCGGGGGGGGAGGGGGGTCATGTAAAAGGTCTGACTTTTCCCATGGGCAGCTAATCCATATTGCAGTTCTTCTAAAAGCTGTTGCTTTTCTAATTTGATTTAACCAAAATGCATTCAGTACCACAATGATAGTGTTCATGCCCAAGCCTATTGATATAAACTTAGCTGCATCAGTTAAACAAACAAACAACTTGTTATGCTGCTTGACTATTGTTAATAGGAATTTTCAAATCACTCATTACAAATATGGACCTACAATTAGTTTCAAAACTGACAGGTGATTTTCGGTGCCTCAGTTTTGAGTTCCCAACTTGACACCTGAAAGATGCCTGTAGAGTGTAGAGCATGTGCCCTTTTAATATGTCTGAGCTGGGCACTCAAAATATTAAGTCTGGAGATTTCAGCCCATGTATTTAGTCTGAGAATATATTTTGTGAATGTTATAAAATAGAGATCAATGATACTTGCACACAATCCCAGATTGCTTAAGTTAATGCCTGTTCATTGAGGAACCATGGCAATGTTAATATGATGGTAATAAATATGTAGGTGTTGCTTGTTTTAAAGTATCTGCTTAAAAAAAAGAAAAGGATTTGTGTATACATTCATAGATATTTAGGTCAGAAGGGACCGTTATCATCATCTAGTCTGACCTCCTGCACAACGCAGGCCACAGAATTTCACCCACCACTCCTACAAAAAACCTCACACCTATATCTGTGCTATTGAAGTCCTCAAATTGTGGTTTAAAGACTTCAAGGAGCAGAGAATCCTCCAGCAAGTGACCCGTGCCCCATGCTACAGAGGACAGCGAAAAACCTCCAAGGCCTCTTCTAATCTGCCCTGGAGGAAAATTCTTTCCCGCCCCCAAATATGGCGATCAGCTAAACCCTGAGCATCTGGGCAAGATTCATTAGCCAGATACTGTCTGGACATTGCTGTTTTGTCTAATTACTTTTGACTGTGTATCACAGAGCTCGTAAAGCATCTGAGCATGCTAATCATGTAGGAGATACTCCTTGCACCAAAGAGGTTAAATACTAATACCCTTTTTATAGTACCTTTTGGATTAAAAATAAATAGTGCAACTAAGGCCAGGTTTACACTGCTTAAGGACTGCCAGTTTAGCTATAATAGTTTAGCTAGACCGGCAAATGCTCCTAGCGTAGACAGAGCTTCCACAGACAAAAAAGGGCTTTTCTTGGTATAACTTTTGCCGTTTCCCTGAATTCAATAAACTAAGCTGTCTAAAAGAATTTTATTTAGATTATCTAAATGCATCCACACTAGAGCTTTTTTCTGGTATAGAAATGTTATTAAAAAATCACACCCCACCAGCCATTACCATACTGGCAAAAATTTCTATTGTAGACCTGGCATCAGGCTCCTAAGTCACTTAGTTGTGTTTGAAAATGTTGCCCTTCATCTGTAAATCTCAAGGAGCTTCACAAAGGAGGTAAGTATTATCCATTTTACTGATGGGTAAATTGAGGTACATAGGGATGAAGTCACTTGCCTAAAGTCACCCAGCAGGCCCGTGGAAGAGCTGGCAATTGACCCCAGTTCAGTTAGACAAGATAAATATGTGTTCAGAGGAAAGGAAATAGTATCTCAATTTTAGGGATGCAAAATTAGGATAGAGGGAGTATGAGAGTAAAAAGTCTCAAAGGGACTGGGGCATTGCAACTCTGAGCTTCATAGCACCTAACATTTAGGCACCTAGAAAATCACAGGAACATCACTGCAATCCACAAAGCCGAGTTAGGTGCCTAGGATCCCTATACAATGAATGGGGAGGGAGAGAGGCACCTAGCTTTGCTTAGCAATCCACGAATCCTGCTGCTTGGAATTTGGTGACTTAGGCATTTCTTGCAGGGCTGCATTAGGTGCTCCATACAAGCAGTGGCTGGAAGTAGTGCTGCCAACCTTATAACTTGTAGCCCAGTAGTTAGAGTACTCAGTGGGGCTACAGGTGATGCAGTTCCCCCCATCTGCCAGAGGAGAGGATTTGAGCAGAGGTCTCCTACCTCTCTAAATACTGCTTCAATTACAGACCTATGGGGTATTCTGCCATGGGGGTTCCCTTCAGCCTCTCCCATTGAAGCTGTTGCACTCTGGTTAAATAATGATAGAGTGACTGGAGCATGGTGATGATTGGACCCAAATTCTTCCACCTCCTAGACAGATGCTCTAAGCACTGGACTACAGAGTCTGTCTTTCTATTGATCTCTTCCATTGACTAGTTAAGTGGATACCTGGGTAAATGGCACAGAGGCCGCTCAGCAGATAGGCCCCCTCATGTGGCTTAGGCACTAAATACGCTTGTATTTCCTTGGGTTGTGAATCACTCAGACTTAGGTCCAAGATAGGTATCTAGATGCTTACAGTGAGGCAGGGGCCGTGTGCATGCCCTGAGGCAAAAGAGTAGGTACCAACAGAACTTTTACTCTGAAAATTTAGGCGCTGAGTTTAGAATTTTAGGGGATTGCAGGGGAACCAAAACTGGGACTTACATTCCTAGGTACCTTTGTGGATCCCACCCTAAGGTCACAGAGTCTGTAGCAGAAGTGGATGAATTGAATTAAATTCCTAAGACCTAGTTTAGTTCCTTAACCTCAAGATTATCATCCCATTCTAATTTGGTATTAGCTTGTGCATTTTAGGCATATCCCAGAGTCAGGGGTGGTATGATGTAGGCTGCTTCTCCAAACCTCTCCATAGGCAGCGAGTAATATGGGCCCGTGGTGTCTGCCTTCCACCAATATTCAGGAATGTGGGCCTGGCTCCACCAGTGTTTGGGCTTATATTTTCAGAGCCATCCCATCATAGGACAGACCGGGGCAACCGCCCCGGGCCCTGCACTTCAGGGAGACGAGGGTTCTGAGGGTTAGCAGGGGGCCTGGCAGCGGTAGCAGTGAGCAACCCAGCCCATCCTGCTCCACCTTTTCCTACCCCTGCTCCACCCTGCCCCGCCCCATCTCTTCCCACCCCTGATCCGCACACTTCCTGCTTCTTCCCACCCCTGCTCTGCCCCTCCCCACCCCTATTCCATCCTTTCCCCCAATCCCCTGCGCCGCCTCTTTCTGGCTTCTGTTCCCTCCCCCAAGCAACACCAGGAGCTGGCAGGACAGGGTGGGTCAGGCTGGGGACGGGTCTCTCACTGCTGCCGGTGTGAGGCCCCCTGCTTATCTCCCAGGCTGCCCTGGACCTTGCATCCCACTGAAGTGCGGGGCCCTGCAAAGCACTAGGCCTGGGGCGGTTGCCCCGGTCTGTCCTATGATGGCTGTCCTATGGGATGGCTCGCTTGGATGCATTCTGGGCACCATCAAAAATTATACAAACCTGGCGCCCATGCCAGGGAGCGCTGTGGGGAGTGTACTTGGGACAATATCCCTTTATGGGGGTCCAGCTTGCTCCCCTTGCCGAATCCCCTGCTCTCCCTTTTGCACCACTGCACTCCTCCAGATCAGTGGGGAGTCTGTGAGCTCTTCAAGGCAGGGACGTACCTAGCCCATGTGGGCATTTCCTTCTCTCACATTATGCCCCCATGTTAGGGCCAGGCTTTTAAGTCCCTTGAAGCTGCAAGCACATCATCTTCCTTGTTTGGTACAGTGCTGCGTATACTGCTGAGGAGCAAAAGTTTAATTGAAAATCACGTAAGTTATTTGCACAGCCCCTCTGCTCAGCCTTCAGGGACACTTGTCCTAAATTTCTAAGCTTATTTGCTTTAGCTGAAGGTACTTACATCATGTTGAAAATGATGGCTCACTGAGTTGCTGAGGATATATAATGATCCTCCTGTTTGATACATAATCTGGCTATGAAGCAGCATGTGAAGCAGGAAGACAATGTGGGTAAGGCACCGTGTGACCTATAAAATCCCAGCCACTCATTCTAAACTGGGAAATTCCAGAGTAGGGAGCCTGTCGCTAAAATTGGTTCTGCTGACAAGCAGGCCCAAAAGCAGAGTCCAAAGTGCTGAGTACCCACAATTCCAGTTAAAACCCATAGGGTGCGAGGGTGTGCAGCATCCCTGAAAATCAGGTCCTTGTGACTCATTCCCCAAAACTCTGTTCTGTCCACAAGGAGGAACCTCCCACAAATGGGCAAGAGCAGGAAGTTCCACGTAGCATTGAAAGACTGAAACTTGTGGTAATACTTTGTTCCAACACACAGCAGACTGTAACTTCCATACTTGGCATTGGACTTTTTTTCTTGCTCTGTTATTTCTTCTTCTGGGGGCAGGAGGTGGAATCTAGTAAAACACACTGAAAATTGGTTTGTATTAAAACTTCCTCTGTACTTTGGCAGTAAATTATCAGCACAGGATTCAATGTAGGACATAAATGGAGTATTTTAGTGTAAGTGAAGTAGCATCCTGTATTCCTTTTTGGATTAGAGTTTATTTCCCAAATTTGTTTTCCACCAAACATAAATCTTTTCAACTAAGTGGTCTAGCTGCTTGACAGCAAAACACAAACCCTCTCAAGGCTGCAAGCTGTTTCTAAGGTTGTGGTTCGCTCATCAGCTATGAACGGATACTAATTTTTTACCAGACCTTGATGACTGTTCTGTGTAATCCAGTTAAAATTTCAGAGCAACTGGAGAGAATGCTGGTTAATAGGGTTTGTGAAATGTAAAGCCAAGTCTCACGCTCTTGAGTCCAGTGAAGTTTCACTGGAGTATCTGAAAGTACAATCTGGCCCCCTCTTTTTAAAAAAAATTTGCACATGATCTAAAGATGTTATAAACTATTGGAATTAGTGATGCAGTCTTCACCTCTTGTGTTTAGATAGGGCAGATCACATATGGTTCCTATGGAAATGTTTTTCCTGTTGGCTGTTACTGAAGTTAGTTCCAGATGCACATGCTTATTGTGTAGGCATCTGCTATGTTGTAGTTAGTTTGCAAAGAAGAAGAAAGACTTGTGGATCGGTGAACCTCACCCAGTTGTTTAATTCGGTTTGCATATGTTAGCTTCCATATGTGCAGATGCTTATGTCAACTTCCCAATCTTTTGAGGTGTCATTCTCATCTTTGGAGGTTGGCAAAGGGCCTGACAAATGTTCTTTCTTCAGAGGTCCCATGGACTTTTCCATGGCCTCCCACCCACTGATCCACAATCCCCTGATCTTGGAGACATCCCTGAGCTCT